>NC_142940.1:62198212-62308212 GCF_046866305.1 Octopus bimaculoides
TTACTTCTATTGTTAGTAATATCTATAATTTTATCTGTGGCATGGTTCCTTCATGGTGAAACTTAATATTAATTTGTTGTTGCATTATTAAACTTTACCTAAATACAAAATGTGTGGAGCAATCTTTGAATTATCAATGTTTTTATGTCCATTTTAAGGAATGTGTTGGTCCACATTTTGTCATTTCAAGTGTAAATCTCAAATTTCAGAGTTCTGACTGCACCAATCTTTGTGAATATTTATAATAATTTGAAATGTAAATAAAACTGGTTTACTCTTAAATTATTCTTCTCTTATTTTTTATTTGGAACATCTACCAAATTCTTCTTTTTGATCTCAACTATAAATTATGCATAGAATTCACTGACTTGATCAATGTATGATGAAAGTTGCACAATTTCTGAACTGATTTTCATTAACTGTTTATTTCAAACCTATAAATTTGACACTATTTGATGTTATGAGGAAGTGAATGAGATGTAAATAACAGGATGATATTGTAGATGGAATGGTGATGATGGTGGCTTTGTAGTGGAGATGTAATGGAGTGAGTTGGTTGATGAGAGCCAAGTTAGAGGCTGTCTAAAGACAAGATATTTTCCATTTTCAGATAATAATTAAAATATGATTTCATCATTTTACATGCATGTGATTGCTATTTGTATCAAGAACAAACAACATAATACAAAAACTGTTTGAGTCATTGCAACGTTCAGAAGCAGAATAAATGACTTGCTGGAAATCTTAGTTTTGTGTAAAAATTATTTTTCCAAACATTGATGGACAATAGTTTCTCATCAGCTTAAAAATAAATGAAAACATTTTTCAGGAAGAATGTACACATGCTAATATTTACAGCTGTAAACAAAGGACTTTGATTTCATTATTTAACCGTGTTGGGACAAATATCTTTGAACTGAGTTTAGTTTGGATAAATCTTCAAACAAGATTAGTCCTTTTCTTCAGTCTTCCTTATTTCTAGCAGTGGAGTTGGAGACAATAAAGCCGAGAATAATGGATAGCATTTGAATGGATCTGATAGATGGAAACTGAAAGAAGCTTGTCATGTATATATATATACACACACACACACTCGCGTATGTGTCTGTGTGTATCCTGCCCCCACTGCTTGACAACCAGTTTTAATATGTTTATGTCCATGTAACTTAGTGGTTTCACAAAAGAGAATAAAAGAATACTAGACTTAAAATAAGTACTGGGGTCAATTCATGCAACTAAAAATCCCTTGGGTTGGTGCCCCAGCATGGCCACAGTCTAATGACTGAAGCAAAAGAAATATATATGTATAGGCACAGGAGTGGCTGTGTGGTAAGTAGCTTGCTTACCAACCACATGGTTCTGGGTTCAGTCCCACTGCATGGCAACTTGGGCAAGTGTCTTCTGCTTAAGCCTTGGGCTGACCAAAGCCTTGTGAGTGAATTTGGTAGACGGAAACTGAAAGAAGCCTGTTAAATATGTATGTATTTGTGTGTCTGTGTTTGTCCCTCCACCATCGCTTGACAACCAATGCTGGTGTGTTTACATCCCCATAACTTAGTGGTTCGGCAAAAGAGACTGATAAAATAAATACTGGGCTTACTAAGAATAAGCCCTGGGGTCGATTTGTTCGGCTGAAAGGCAGTGCTCCAGCAAAAGAATATATATGATCAGCTTATTTCCGTTTCCCTCAACTAAAATCCTCTCAAGGCTTTGGTCATTCCAGACCCATAGTAGAGGTCACTTGGCCATAGAAATAATTTAGACATATTTTTATATATGAACATACTAAAATAATCAACAATTGTAGAAAAGTTTGATCGACCCCAGTACGCAACAGGTACTTAATTTATCGACCCCGAAAAGATGAAAAGCAAAGTCGACCTTGGCAGAATTTGAACTCAGAACGTAAAGACAGACGAAATACCTATTTCTTTATTGCCCACAAGGGGCTAAACATAGAGGGGACAGACAAAGCGATTAAGTCGATTACTTCGACCCCAGTGCGTAACTGGTACTTAATTTATCCACTTTGAAAGGATGAAAGGCAAAGTCGACCTTGGCGGAATTTGAACTCAGAACGTAACGACAGACGAAATACCGCCAAGCATTTCGCCCGGCGCGCTAACGCTTCTGCCAGTTCGCGGCCCTTCTGTAGCAGAGTATATCAAGAATACATTATTGAACATAAACGAAGGTGCGTGGCTCAGTGGTTAGGTTATCCGGCTCACGATCGAAAGGTCGTGAGTGCGATAGCCGGTGGCGCGTTGTGTCCTTGAGCATGATACTTTATTTGACGTTGCTTCTGTTCAATCAGCTGCCAAATATGAGTAATAACTGCATTTCAAAGGGTTACGCTTGTCACACTGAGTCACGCTGTATCTCCCCGAGAACTGCATCGAAGGTGCGCGTGTTTGTGAAGTGTTCAGCCACTCGCACGTTCATTTCACGCTAGGATCAAATGGAACACTCGTCGTCGTAACGAAGTGCCAGTTTGTTGAATACGGTCCTCCAATTCAAGGCTGAAATATATAATCCGAGGGAAATTAGGCTGCTGTTTCTAGCAGGTCATCTATACATGTTCCCTTGCTGCTATGTAGTTTTTGAACCCTGGGAAACTTATGAACATTTTCCCATCTGTTGGTCACATTGCATTTCATTTTTTCTTTTATTTATTTATTATACAGAACCTACTTAGAAACGAGCCGTTATCGAATTTTGTACGAAACAGTGGTTCACAATGAATCTCTGAGTGTTTCCATATATTCTTTTAGATTTTTGATTTTAAACATCTTTCTTGATTATTTTCTGGCGAAGAACTTCCAAGTTAATCGACTCTTATCAGCGAAATATAAAATAAAAAGAAGTAAGTATTTAATGTTTTTAAACCTATATAAAATATTTTTGGACTGATGGGTTTATGAAAAGGCCAACGAAACGGGAACCTGTTTCTTTTTTTTTATTTCTCATAGAAGAGAAATTACGATTCTGAAAAGTTTTATCGTAAAATTTTAATTTCTTATTTTTGCTCCCTTTCCCCAATCATCATGAAGTATTGCTTGCTATTTCGAAACGCTTCAATTTTCAATATTTCATTTCATTTCTTAAATATTTTCCCTCCACCTCTACATTTCGTGTACCCTTAATAGAATTCATACTGACTTCTTTTCTCTATTTCGAGCATGGCTATATCCCTGATAGGATCAGGGTCTTGTCTTCTTTCCTACTTGCTAAATTCACTTTGTGGTCTCTTATTCTGGGCTTTGTTTCAATGTCTGGAAATTCTTTTCTAAGTCTACAGATTCGGCTATAAGAACTAGGTGATAACGATGCTGCTATGGCAGTTATCGGGTATGAAGGACTCGTATACCGAGAGACTAATCCACACCCCACCTACCCAGACATGTTTAGCTTCTCAGTACATATTAGTTTTTTTAATTTTTTATAGCGATTGAAACATCTATCAATTAAAAGATTTTGTAGCTATGCTTTTGGTCTTTTAGAGCTTAAACAAACTCCTAGCCTAACCTAAATCGTTCATAGGCTTATAGGTACATCTTTTAATTTGATTTTCCGTCTTGAACATCAACTATTTGACCATTTCGTGGATAGCCCTTGTTCCTTCTTTGCCATAATCATTGCGTATGACAAGCGATAGTTTTATTGCACCCAAAGCTTTTATTTTAAAAAACAACAACCATTCAACATGTTGCAGTTTGGTTTTAACTATCTTTATATATATATATATATATATACATACACACCACTGAACTTGTAATGGAAATTATACAGTTATGTTTTGAAAACATTTCACCCAATCAAATTTAAATGCTTATTCGTTGATTTCAATTATATCACATAACATTATTGTACATGTACAATCATGATTTTAATTCAGTATTCATTCCAACTACCTGACAAATGGGAACGTGAAACTCTTGAGTAACAGTTCTGTGATAATTTTGCAGCTTTAATAAAAAGTATATATATATATATATATAAATAAAATTGTAGTGATGTGCAACTGTTTAGCTGAAAATTTACTTCTACAATTTATAGAAATAAAATAAAATTTTCTGCTATAAAATCTCTATTGTTTAAATATCCTCTATATCTTACACTGTTTCTCTTATTATTTCAGGATACTAGCTGACATAAGAATTATATCTTTACATCAGAAGCATCCTCAATATATATCATCTTTTAAAGGCAAAGGAATATATTATACAGAAGAAATATAACCATGCTTATATAAGTCTGGTGAATTATGGCGAAATGTTGCTTCTAAGATTATTAACATTTGTGTAATTCACTGGCTGGAATAAGTACAAAATAATTTTTCATTCTAAATAAATTTAGATAAATTTATAAAGGTCTTTGCAGTTAATTGATAGACATATAGCAGAAGGAATATTTGTTAGAAATAAATGATATAAAAGGAGAACAAGCAACATACTGTGGTGTGAGAAGAAAATGTTTTTAGTTCAATGAGTTGAAAGATTGAGTTTTTATCCTGAAGAAATGGCAAAAAACTTAGCAAAGTCTTCATATGAATGTGATATCTGTAAAAAGTCATTCACTACAAAAGGTCATCTTACTACTCATGTACGCATTCATACAGGAGAGAAACCATATCACTGTGATATCTGTGGTAAAGCATTCAATCAAAATGGTGAGTTAACTATTCATAAACGTGTTCATACAGGAGAGAAACCATATCATTGTGATATCTGTGGTCAGTCATTCGTTCGTAAAGATATTTTAACTACACACAGACGTATTCATACAGGAGAGAAACCATATAAATGTGATATGTGCTGTAAATCATTCTCTAAAAGTACTAACTTAACTGATCACAAACGCATTCATACTGGAGAAAAACCATACCAATGTGATTTCTGTGGTAAATCATTCAATCAAAATAACCAGTTAATTAAGCACAAACGCATTCATACAGGAGAGAAGCCTTATCACTGTGACATCTGTGACAAATCATTCTCTCGAAATGATGAATTAATTGCTCACAAACACATTCATACAGGTGAGAAACCATATCAGTGTGATACCTGTGGTAAATCATACCCTCGAAATAATCAGTTAACTACTCACAAGCGCACTCACACTGGAGAAAAACGGTTTCATTGCGATATTTGTGGTAAGGCATTCTCTCATAGTAATGTTTTAAAGGGACATAAACGCATTCATACTGGAGAAAAACCCTATCACTGTGATATCTGTGACAAATCATTCTCACGAAATGATGAATTAACTATTCACAAACACGTTCATACAGGAGAGAAACCATATCAGTGTGACATGTGTAGTAAGTCATACCGTCGCAAAAACCAGTTAACTGCTCACAGACGTATTCATACAGGAGACAATCCATTTCATTGTGACAACTGTGGTAGATCATTCTCTCACAGTAGTCGGTTAACTAAGCACAAATGTAATAGTGTAAGAGAAAAACTATATCAGCGTAATATTTGGTAAATCATTCTCTGAAACATGACAATTATTCACATCTGTATTCTTACATGAGAGAAAACACATCACTTTGTTATTTGTAGTATCTCATCGTACTATAATTAGATCTAATTATATTTAATATTCAACTGAACTGTATATATATATTTTTTATGTATTCTCGTATATTCTTGTTTTGTTATTTTTTTTATGCATTCCATCAGATGACTAATTTTATTTGTAATATGAAAAGTTGTATCTATGGTCCCTTCATGACTTTATTGTGGCACTAAATGTTAATTTGTCAATGTAGCATTAAACTTTAAATAAATGCAAGGTGTTTAGAGTAATTTTTGAATTATCCTTAATGGTGTTCTTTTGCCCATTGTATGCAGGTAAACATTGGTTGATGGGAGACAAGTCAGAGGCTGTCCTAGGAGAAGATATTTCCCATTTTCACCAGAACTTCTGAATAAAAAATATATATGTATATAAAAATAAAAATATATACTAAAAATGAAGAAAATATATACTAAAAATAAAATAAATATATACTAAAAATAAGATAAATATATATAGGAAAAAAAAAAAGCACACATGTCGAGCAGAGGTTGGCAATACCTGTGCTGAGTTTTAGGTCCAATGAGGCTTGCACAACACCTCATAAACCCTCTCCACTTTGTTGACATTATCCAGAGACAAGCCGGAGCAAGATGTCTGGTGCCAATATGAGTTGCAGGCTCAGGGATGTGGGAGCGCCGTGATCTCTAGCACAAACCAAAGATCCCCAAAATGTCCAATGCCATTCCCTGCATATTTGGTTTCATATCAGAGTGACCTTCTCCTAGAGACATGCTTCAACAAAAGCTGAGGGGTGCCTCACTCCCAGTGGTCTTTCAGCCCACCGGACACCATCCCGGAATTTCTGTGTACCCGTGCTATTGCTAGATAGCTGTTGAGCCTGCACTAGGTCCATCCGATCTTTCAGCAGGTCTTGTTTTTAATCCTGTTGGGATTCTAGCAACCCTCCTCACCAGGGTAGCCGAGTGGGGGTGCCAGTTTAGTCGTCGGCAACCCGACCATGCAACAGGTTGTACTGGATTACGTGTTACCAGTAGCACTTATGAGAGCCTCATATGTGACCTGACATATTTTTCCCCAATATTAATAATTTCAATAATCCTGAACATATACCAATGACTTTTGCATTATATCATAGGGATTAAACCAGTGGAAGACCTCAAATTAATTATGTGTGTGTGTGTATATATATATATTTATATATATATGTGCATCTATATATATGTATAATAAATAATATATATATATATATATATATATATATACATACATGCATATATGGATACAGGACATCACCAATGGTTCAAACAACATGAAATAAATAAACAAACGTGTTAAATACATAAACGAGAAAAAAAAATGGAAAACAGGACAAGTAAACACAGAGAAAGGACCCTTCATCAGTTGTCGGCTGTCTATCTACTTCTCATTTTGAGCATTGAACGACAATATGAGTCTTCAAAGACAGTTGCTCCCATAAGTACCAAAATAAAATTTGGTATTTATGGAGATTCAAAGTTGGGAATAAAAACAGGACAGTGGAGACATACAAGGAAACCGAATGAAAACAAACATGGTGGGTCGTTAGACCAGAACGAGAGAAAAATAGTGAACACTGTAAGAAACATTTTTTTGAAGAGTGAATAGATAGAAGAGAGAGGAAGAAAATGTCTGCACTTTTGAACGTCTGTGCAGAAAAGAAAGATGGACACATGAGGAAAAGATGGATGTTAAATGATGATGATGATGTTTAGTAAATTCACTTTTTTGAGGCAATGATTTATAATAGATATCATAGCTGCAATGATGGCTGTGTGGTAAAATGTTTACCTCTCACCCACATGGTTCTGGGTTCAGTCCTATGTGACATCTTAGGCAAGTGTCTTCTACTCTAACCTTGGCCAGACCAAAGCCTTGTGAATGGATTTGATAGAAGGAAACTGAAAGAAACCTGTTGTGTCTGAGTGTGCATGTGTTTGAGTCTTCGTGTCTTGACATCATGTGATAGTTGTAAACGAGTGTCACCGTCATACAAGCAGTGTCATTCATTTCCAATAGTCTGCATGAGAACATGTCTAACCATGAAGAAATAACACCTAGCTTGGAAACAGGTAAGGGTTAGTGAGAGGAAGGGCATCTGCCTTAAATAAACCCTGTGCAACCCATATGCAAGCATGTAAAGAGGACTTGACCAATCACAAACATATCCATATGGGGATATCCACATCATTGTAATCCTAACCCTCATTTAAAGTCACAGATTTTTTTCTAAGACATTACCCTTAGGATTCAGTTTTGTGTGTGTGTGTGTGTATTTATACATGATAGAATATAGTTTTAAATTTCAGACTGAACAGTATGATGTGACGGAAATTCGGCTGCTATTTCTAGCAGGTTGTGCTAGTACATAATGGAGCCATTGCTGCAACGTAATTGTTTAGCCCCGGAAACGACCCGATCAAACAGAATTATGATTTTCTTTTCATGTCGTGGCTAAGCTGCATTGGTTGATTTCAATCAATACACAACACCAGTTATAGTCAAGCTGTTACCGAATTAACTACGAAACTGCGGTTAACAATAAATCTCTAAATATGTCCAAATGTCCTTCTTTGTTTTGTTGCTTCTCTCTTGTGTCCACCGTTGCCAATTCCTCGGAGGAACTTCAGTGTTGTTAATCGAATTTATCGACGAAAAACGAAAGGAAAAGAAGTGAGTATTCTCAAGGCAAAGTTTTAAAATATTTCATTGGTATATTTCAAAGGCATATATAATTAGGGGCAGCTTTTCTTTTTTAGTATCGTTGTATTTCATACAAAAGAAATTACGATTCTATGAAATTCTATCCGAAAACTTCAGTTTTTCTTAATTCTGCTTCTCTTCTTCTTGTGTCCGTTTCCTTCCCCATGGCAGCTATTCAGAAACTATTTAGTTTTCAGCATTTCATTTTCTTTCTGTTCCTTTTTTTATATATTCCCTCCTACATCACTACATTTCTTGCCCGTCCATAGTAACATTAAGTTCGGCGAATAGAACTCCTATTTACTCCTTTTACACATTTCAAGCATGGTCATTTTCCCGACGGGGATGTGGTCCCGTCTTCTTTTCTACTTACTAATACTTCACTCGATGGAGTTCTGGGCGGAGCTGAAGAATACGTACACCACCCGTTTTCGGCGTAACAAAAACCCTAACCCTAACCAACGTGTGTATTCTTTACTTTCGCCGAGTTCTGATCGAAGTACATCATCTAATCCGTCATAACTCCTATTTTTTGAATTTTCAGAATAACTTAGCGAATTTGTGTTCTACACACTGGACATCGTACGATTATGCAAATAAAAAAATATATATAATTTTCCTCCCCCACCAATCCTAAAACTTCCTCTCTTTTTTTCCAGTTTAAAAAAGAAAAACATCAGTTTTAAACCACGGACAATCCGAATCTACCATTTGTTTTTAACTAGTTCCTTTGATTTAAGGGAGATTTAGCTGTTGTTTCTAGCACATCTCACAACCTTCCTCGTTTATTTGTCACTTTGACGTATTTATGCTTTTCGATATTTTTCTCCCTGTAAACACATTTAATGGAATGATGATGTGGAAGTAACACACAGGTTTTGTTTAGCTTAAGGGTGGTCCATTGCCGGGATTTAAGCAAAAACAAAAAAATTTTTTTATACCCCCCACCCAGCCTGCACCAAGCGAGTGTGTGTGGTGTAAGAAAAAACATTTACTCAGATAGAACTATGCTATTAAAATATATTATTTTTTTACATAATTTTTTAAAATCATTGTCCCAGTTTCAAGTTTTCCAATACTGGTATGATCAATATGGATTAAGTCTAATTTGAGCATCTGTAAGGATGGTTGGGGGTGAAATGATTTTAATCAAAAAATTTTTTTTACATAATCATACAAGATAGAATTTGCAAAGCACAAATTTGCAAAAATTTTCTGAAAATATAAAAAACTAGAAAAGTAATGATTGGTTTATGTGATGTGTTCCAATCCAGAATCGATAAGAAACATCCCCCTCTCCCTACACACACTATCGGCTTCTCAGTTGGCATCTGCCAAATCCACTCAGGGTTTCGGTTGATCTTGGGCTGTAGCAGAAAACACTTACCCAAGGTGCCACACAGTGGAACTAAACCAAGAATCTTGTAGTTAGGAAGTAAACTTCCTACCACACAGCCATGCCTACACCTTAGTGGAGGAATTCAGATGTTCAAGTAAAAGAAATTAAATTTCTGCTATAGAATCTTTGCACTTAAAATAATTGTCCTCTCCATCTTATTCTCTTTTTTATTATTATTTCAGGATACTTGCTGACGTTGACATTAAAATATATTTACATCAGAAGAATCTGCAACATTTATCATCTTTTAAAGACAAAGGAATATGTTATACAGAAGAAATATCACCATGCTTACATAAATTTGGTGAATTGTGGTGAAAGGTTTCTTCTGGGTGAAAATATTAGCAACACTTTCTGTAATTCACTGTCTGGAATAAGTACAAAATAATTTTGCATTCTAAATAGACTTTAGATAAACTGATAAAGAACTTTGCTGCATTTTTAGATATTTTGGTTAAAGATCATGGTTGATAGAAATACAGCAGAAGGAATATTTGTTATGAATACATTATAAAAAAAGGAAAATGAGAAGCATGTGCATATATTCTGGTAAGAGAAGCAAATTTTTGGTTAAATGAATTAAAAGATTGATTTTTCTTTCATTCTGAAGAGATGGCAAAAGATTTTGGAAAGTCTTCTTATGAATGTGATATCTGTGAAAAATCATTCACGACAAAGAGTTATCTAACTGTTCACAAACGTCTTCATACCGGAGAAAAACCATATCTCTGTGAAACTTGTGGTAAAACGTTCTCTCGGAATGATAAGTTAAATGTTCACAAATGCATTAAGAGAAGAGAGAAGCAATATAATTTTTCTTTTACTAAAGAGATGACAAAAATGTTAGAAAACTCATCCTATGAATGTTGTATCTGTAAAAAGTTATTCACTACAAAAGGTCATCTTACTACTCATGTACGCATTCATACAGGAGAGAAACCATATCACTGTGATATCTGTGGTAAAGCATTCTCTCGAACTGATGAATTAACTACTCACAAACGTGTTCATACAGGAGAGAAACCATATGAATGTGATATCTGTGGTCAATCATTCACTCGTAAAGATATTTTAACTACACACAGACGTATTCATACAGGAGAGAAACCATATAAGTGTGATATGTGCAGTAAATCATTTGCTAAAAGTACTAACTTAACTGATCACAAACGCATTCATACTGGAGAAAAACCATACCATTGTGATTTCTGTGGTAGATCATTCAATCAAAATAACCAGTTAATTAAGCACAAACGTATTCATACTGGAGAAAAGCCATTTCACTGTAATATCTGTGGTGAGTCATTCTCT
The DNA here is from genome assembly GCF_046866305.1 of Octopus bimaculoides. Classification (NCBI taxonomy): domain Eukaryota; kingdom Metazoa; phylum Mollusca; class Cephalopoda; order Octopoda; family Octopodidae; genus Octopus; species Octopus bimaculoides. Next base: position 62,209,209 of record NC_142940.1, read on the forward strand.
CGAAATGATAAGTTAAATGTTCACAAACGCTCTCATACAGGAGAGAAACCATATCAGTGTGATATCTGTGGTAAATCATTCCCTCAAAATAGTGGCTTGACTAGACACAAACGTATTCATACTGGAGAAAAGCCATTTCATTGTGATATTTGTGGTAAATCATTCCCTCGAAGTAACGCCTTAACTGCACACACACGTACTCATACTGGAGAAAAACCATATCATTGTGATATTTGTGGTAAAGCATTTTCTCAAAGTCCTGCTGTAACTGTGCACAAACGCATTCATACTGGTGAAAACCCATATCATTGTGATATCTGTGGTAAGGCATTTTCTCAAAGCCCTGCTGTAGTTGTACACAGACGTATTCATACTGGGGAAAACCCATATTATTGTGATATTTGTGACAAATCATTTCCTCAAAGAAATTCCTTGATTGATCACAAACGTATTCATACTGAAGAAAATCTATTCCATTGTTGATGTCTGTGGTAAAGCATTCATTCGAAATATGAATTTGAGGGAACATAAACATTTACTGGAGAAAACCCACATTGTGATATATGTGGAAAGTAATTATCTCAAAATCATCAATTAAGTCAGCACAAGTGTATTGGTACATTAAAAAAAAAGCCCAAAAAGCCAAAACATACCACTAATATTTGTGGTAACCCTTTCTCATCCTCATGACTTAACCATGATGTGTATTCTTACCTGAGAGAAACTGCTCATGAAACTTTTGTTAACCATTTTCTCTGAAAAGTGCTTTAACAATAAGTATGTATTCATACCAGAGTATTGACCCTAAATAAAGGTTTCAAATTTTATCACAAAGGCAGCAATTTTGGGGGAAGGGATGAGTCAATTACATCGACCCCATTGTTCAACTAGTACTTATTTTATCGATCCCTAAAGGATGAAAGGCAAAGTCGACCTCAGCAGAATTTGAACTCAGAATGTAGCAATAAATGAAATACTACTCAGCATTTCGTCTGGCATGCTAATAATTCTACCAGGTTGCTGCCTTAGTTGACCCTAAATAATCAGGAATAAATGAGTCATATAATAGAATATTTTCTCATACTTTAATAGGACATAAGTATTCCTTAAATATATATAAATATACCTGGATGTACATATATCCTATGTACACTTTTTCAGGTACATTATGTTGATTGTTTTCAAATTTTTATTGTTATCCCATCAAGGGACTAGTTTTGTTGTTGGTGACATTTTTATTTTTATTTATGGTGTGGTTCCTTCTTAACTTTATGCTGAAACTTACATGCTCATGGGTGTAAGCTTTGAATTATCATCGTCAACGTTTTTATGTCCATTGTCCAATCCATGCCAATATGGAAAACAGGCATGAAATGATTATGAAGATGTAAGTGCTGGAGTGAGTTGGACCACATTTTCTCAAACATTTCATCATTTCAATTGTAAATTTCAAATTTCAGAGTTCTGACTGCACCAATCATCATCATCATCATTTAACGTCCGCTTTCCATGCTGGCATGAGTTGGATGGCTTGAGTGAGGACTGGCAAGCCTGGAGGTTGCACCAGGCTCCAATCTGATCTGGCAAGGTTTCTACAGCTAGATGCCATTCCTAACACCAACCACTCCAAGAGTGTAGTGGGTGCTTTTTACGTGCCACTGGCACAGGAGCCACTCAGGTGAATGGTGCTTCTTATGTGCCATCGGCATGGGAACCAGTCAGGCTTGTGGATATTCATAACAATTTGAAATCTAAATAAAGTTGGTTTGCTCTTATATTCTTCTTCTTTTATTTTATATTTGGAACATCTAACCAAGTCTTGTACTCACTTCAGTTATAAATTACGCATAGAATTCACTGATTTGATCAATGTATGATGAAAGTTTCCCACATTTTCTAATCTGATTTTCACCAACTGTTTACTTCTAACCTATATAATTTATTCACACTATTTGACCCTAGATATTATTTACTGTTATGAGGAAGTGAATTTATGTCAAGAACAATTAACATGGCAATACAAAAATTTCACTGATTATTTGCTTTTGCAATCAACTTGCAGGTGCAAGAGCTACCTGTTGAAAGCTCTGCATCCTGATGCTAGTAAGCTTATGGAGTCATCAGGAGAGAATAAGTGATTTGCTGGAAATCTTATTTGTTGCTTTTGGGAATGCTGTGCCGCATCTTCAGCAAGTGTCTTCCACTATAGCCCTAGGCCCACTAAAGTCCTGTTAGTGGATTTGGTAGATGAAAACTGAGAGAAACCGGTCATATCTGTATGTGTGTATGTATATGTTTATATATATTTATGATGACTTTCTATTTTATTCAAGGTAGGCACTGCCTACCTTGCCTACCTAGGTGGCACGTCCCTGGTATGTATGTATGTATATACACGTGTTGTACAAACGTTTCTCACTATAATCCAATGACGAACAGATGTCTCTCTCTATGGTGACCTGATTTGTCATTTCATCTACTGAAAGTCTTATGACGATAGAAGAGTGGCAACATCTGCTGACGTAAACAGTCCGAAGTGTACGGGAAGTTACACCTATCGTATGTCACCTGTGCTTCAAGCCTGGTAGACCTGCAACAGGACTAAACATTCAACTGACAGGTCATGGATGGGAAGTCAGAAATGCCATCGATAACGAAGAAGCACATGGCGGAGCAATCACCGTGTGTGTGTATCGACCATCATCATCATCATCGCCATCATCATTTGATGTCTGTTTTCCAGTAAAACAGTAACAATAAAGTTTATGCTGGCATATTCCCACGGGTGCTTTCCTGACTTTCTTTCACTAGTCATTTCGCGGATTCTGGTCAGTGAACTCCAACCTTGCGTTTTGAATCTAACTAAATTTCCTGTAACATTATTCCTCTGCCAAAAGTTGGCTATAAATCAACAAATGAAAGGCGGATAGAAAATTGGGGAGAAAAAAAGAGAAACGAAAGTAAAGTTCCTTCCCGAATCACGTATACTCATGGGGCCCAGTTTCCATGGCGTATATATTTCCCGCCTGGATGGGACGCCGGTCCGTCGCGGGAATAATTCATTTTTGCCAGCTGAGTGGACTAGAACAATGCGAAATGCAGTGTTTTGCTCAAGAACACAACGCGTTGCCCAGTCCAGGAATCGAAACCACAATCTTACGATCATGAGTCCAACACTCTAACCACCAAGCCACGCGCCACCACTGGATAGATTTGTCTCTTCGAAAATTTGCATCCTAATCAAAGAGTTTTTTTGTTTCTTTTACATAACGTGATGGTCAGTGTAAGCATGTAATGGGCTAGAAAAGAAAATTTGACTATTGTTTTGTGCAGGAATATGTATAACGGACATGTATGTGTCTATCTTTGAGTCGGAAAAGTCAAATTGCGTATACGTGTAAGTAAATTTTCAAGTGAATTTGAATATTAAGAACAAAATCACATGCTCAATATTCGAACTGTATAATGAAGTATAAATGCTTCTGGTGATATATATGTGTTACTAGTTGTTTGTGAGCGAAGTGAAAAGCAAGGTGAACCTGACAATATAGATATGTATTGGTTGATAAGCGCCTAGCAAAAGAGGTGGCGGTGTGTGTGTGTGTGTGTGTTAGTAGTCTGGGTGAAGTAAGTTATTGTAACAAGGAGCAGAGTCTGCTACTGTTGTGTGATATGTAAAGGTTGTCTTGGAAAGTTAGGCTAAAAAAAAAACAGTTTTAATCCAAACTAGGAGCGGCATTTGGTTAGCTATGTCAGGAACGCGAGCTTAATGTTTAAAATTCATAAGAACATAACCGTTGATATAGTGAAAGCACACATAGAATAAAGTAAATGTATAAGGATATATGTTTGTATGTAAGTGTTTCTTTAACTCTGTTCAAGCCTATAAGGAATAAAACCGGAGTATTTCGCAACGAAAAGCATAGTACCATGCAAAGCGAAAACTCAATTGACTTGAAAGGTGGTAATATGGCGAAGGGATTGAAATAAAATGCCATGTAGACGTGTGAGAAGCGATTGAGAGATGCATAGCACTGCACCAGATGCGAATGAGATTTGTGCAATGTGACGCCGTTTGAAAGTGAGATTTGAGGAAAGCAAAGATAACGCGAGGTTTCATACAAATGTATGTTGAGATGTGAAATGAAAAAATGACATTAATATCATGCAAGGTACTCGTGGTGACACATGTTTCCCACGAAAGCAAAGCTGAATGCAAGAGCGAGAACTGCAGACTACAAAAAGTAGTGACTTTTATGTATTTTGCATACCTGTCAATTAGTATGCCAATGTGTGGGCAAAGAAAAAAAGATCTAATACCAAAAAAACAACAACAAAAAAACAAAACAAAAAGAAAACCCACACAAGAAATAAAGGAATGCCGCTTTCTGCATTTGTTAAACAGGTAGAGAAATATTGAAAACAGTGAAAAGTTGCAATGTTTAATAACAATTCGAAACGAAAAAGATTGTTTCAACGCCAAGGAAAATTAACGAAATGAGAAAACAAAAAAACAAAAACAAAAAAAAGACATTTTTCTTTGACGCGATGGAGACAAGGTCGACGATATTCAGCTCTGAAAAGAAAGCCGATTCTCCATCTTTCAGCGTCCGTTCTTTTAAGAATTGGTGAAAACAGTTATGTGAGATGATACTTTTATCGATGACGATACGATGATGTTCGAGTTTTTAAGTGATGCATGCTTGATAAAGTATCACTACAGAACATTTTCGGTTATGGTGTGCTGTAAATAAAATCACTCTTAGAATATGATGGAACTGAGCACCAATGTTTATTGTAGCTCTGGCAATGATGAATAATAGAGGGAAAGCAAAGTGTCAACTGTGGAATATTTCTCGGATATCTAAATGTAGCGTAAAATCTGTCGCAAGACGTCTTAACAAAATAGTTGTTCTTGCGTCGTCGGTCAACATTTTTCAAAAGCAAGATTAATGTATGTTGTACTGGTTAAAGATGTTTTTGAATACATTTTCTGTCTGTTAATATTTCATCTAGAACTTAATGGCACCGGAATAAACGTTCAATGAATCACAACAATAGAGAATGTAAGTACAGTTAATATATATCTCTATATATTTCGCAACGCAATAAAGCAATAATGTAGCCGGATAGTGTATCTTGTCATTTTACAGCGTATCTGTAACATTATGTATGCGTAGGCGCAGCCACGGGTTTGTGGTTTAGAGGTTCGCTATGCAATGGTGTGATTTCGGGTTCGGTCCCTCTGTGCGGCACCTATGACAAGCGTCGTCTATTACAGCTCCAGACCGAACAATGCTTTGTCATGGATTTGGTAGACGTAAACTGTGCAAGCTCGTCATATATGTGTGTGTGTGTGTGTCTGGCACCCCAACTGCTTGACAACTGGTGGTGGTTAGTTTACGTTCCCATAACGGTTTAGTCAAAAAATCCGAGTAAGTACCATACTTAAAAAATAAAGATAAAAACGAATACCTAAGTATTGGGAACGATTTGTTCAATTAAAACTCTCAAAGGCGGTGCTCCAGCATGGCTGCAAACCAATGACTGTAACAAATAAAAAGAGCAAAGAGAAAGATAAGCGAAAGGGTTTTTACTGTAGTGTGTGTACGAGTGAAAACGTATGCTTTCGCCCTTGAAACCCTTGAAGCCATTGGTAGGTTGTTTTCTGGTTAACACAATCATTTTTGCCTCAAAATGTTTACTGTCTACATAGGGGTTTTTCTCAATGTCAGTCATCAAATTGTTTACTGGCTTGCCTTTTTTTTTTTTACCTGTTGCTTTGACGTTTTTAGTCTCCTTGGTAACGATTTCTTCTTGTTGAAGCCCTGAAAGTAGCCACAGATAGACAAGCATGCATAAATAGACGCGCATATGGTTGTCTATATGTGGCTCACACATATACACATAGACGACTATGACATGCGTGCACGCACACGCATGCACACAGTCAGATATACGCACACATATCGACACACAAACAGTAATCTCTCGACTATCGCGATTACTACGTTCCAAAAACCACCCCGCGAGAGGTGAAAATCTGCGAAGTAGAAACAGTTCTCTACTGTATATTTTTTTTTATTGTCTTTATAATTTGCATATATTTATTTTATTATAAATGCAAAACAACACCACGGAAGAATCGACGTCAGCTTAAATAATAAACCGCGATAAGTGAACCGCGATATGGCGAGGGGTTACTGTACATACAAGCAGTCACGCACGCGCATAGGTGTGCTGTATGTTACATAATTGAAAACTGATTAAACCACATCAAGGCCATTCACTGCAGCAATGGGAAGCGGTGTTACGATATACTTGATGTATTCTGACAGCTGGATTGATAACGTCTGCATGGCTTATTACATTCTGGAGCAGGACATATTGGTAAATATTATTTTGTTGTCAGTGGAACCCGGGTTCTTTTTTCTTTTTTTTCTTTCTTAAATGAAGAGAAACTAATCAAAAAATGTATGGTGTTGATGAAAACAAACATACTCACGGGTCAGCAGATCTTTAACTACACACACACACACACGCGCGCACATACACACGCCCCCCCCCGCGCGCATGATATGATCTAATTGTTTTCTTTGACACAAACACCAACTTTATTTATGTGATGTAATTCGGCATCATTTATGTATTGCTTATTGATAATAATAATAATAATAATAATAATTATAATAATAATAATCCTTTCTACTAAAGTCACAAGGTTTGAAATTTTGCGAGACGGAACCAATCGATTACATCGATCGCAATGCTTGAATAATTCCTATTTTATCGGCTCCGAAAGCATGAAAGGCAAGGTACACTTCGGCGGGATTTGAACTCAGAGCATAAAGATAGACGAAATACCGCTAAGCATTTTACCCGGCGTGCTAACAAGTCTGTCAGCTCGCTGCCTTTTTTATTATTATTATTATTATTATTATTATTATTATTATTATTATTGTTATTGTTGTTGTTGTTGTTGTTGTTGTTGTTATAATAATAATAATAATAATAATAATAATAATAATAATAATTAATTCGTTTTATTGGCCACAAGGGCTAATATCAATTAAAAACATATAAGTACAAAGACAGGACGAAGGTTACAAAAGGTTTTGTCCGAAAAGGTAGGAAAGTTCGTCTAAACAGAGGAAGAAAACGGAGAAAGATATAATAAATAAATAGATAAATAAATAGATAAATAAATAAGTAGAACTCCCAAAGGGGGAGGCGCTTCGAAAAAGGAAAGGTTACACGTGGAAAAACCCATAAAATAATAATAATAATAATAATAATGTGAATCCCTTGTTGAAACATTTTTCTTTATATCCCAGGAGGATCATTATGCCAATAATAAACACACGCACTAGTACAGCTTCACTTTACTGTTGCCCAATTGGTTACTTATTTAACTAAACTAGTCGATTGCTTTGTTTAATCACTCGGTTAATTTGTCAGCGGAAAGACTGACAAACACCTGGCTGGTTGATTAACCAAATGATTAAACAAGCTGTCAAGATCGACGGATTTCCAGTTCTGAATTCTAGTATCATTACAATTTGGACATTTCAAAATAAAATTCAGATATTTTAAAATAATTATGAGCAAAAATATATCTTTATAATTATTGTTTACTAACCTGAATAAGAACAACAGTAACCCGGACAACGCCGAGTCATTCAGCTAGTTTTAAATAAACTAATTTACATGAGTAATTTTATTAATATGGTTGCTGTTTTGTCTCTTTCAAATATTTTCTTACAGGAGAACAGAATTGGGGATTTCAAGGCAAAATTAAGGCAAACTCTCTTTTTAACATGGATGAAACTCAAGAATCTGAAGTAAAAACAATAAAAGAAGAAATTACACGTAAATAATTATTTTTAATATAACCGGATCCTGATTAAGATGTGAAATTTTACTGACTTATAAATATATTTTTTTAAATACAGGCGCAGGAGTGGCTGTGTGGTAAGTAGCTTGCTTACCAACCACATGGTTCCGGGTTCAGTCCCACTGCGTGGCACCTTGGGCAAGTGATCTTCTACAATAGCCTCGGGCCGACCAAAGCCTTGTGAGTGGATTTAGTAGACGGAAACTGAAAAGAAGCCCGTCGTATATATATATATATATATATATATATATATATATATATATATGTGTGTGTGTGTGTGTGTGTGTGTGTGTCCAACATCGCTTTACAACCGATGCTGGTGTGTTTACGTCACCGTTACTTAGCGGTTCGGTAAACGAGACCGATAGAATAAGTATTAGGCCTACAAAGAATAAGTTCTGGGGTCGATTTGCTCGACTAAAGACGGTGCTCCAGCATGACCGCAGTCAAAATAACTGAAACAAGTAAAAGAATAAAATGTTCTAGTTATATTAACAAGGTGTATTTTGTTTTCAAATATTTCTCAGACGTTTAGCTTAGTGTTTCAACCTGCTGCTCAATTCTATCAATACCATAATTTATTATCTGATTTACATCTCATCTGAAGAATATTCTGAAGAGTATTCAACGTAATTTAATTGAGTTCCAAATGCTGATTACCGCACATACTTTTGTAGGTACATGTTTTACTGTAACAAATATTAAATGAATTCTTATCATTTTGACTTGTGTTGCAATTTATATTCAGCCAGAAACATGATGTTTAATTTTAGTTCAAATTTAAAGAAAACAAAAGATGAAGAGAGATAAGAAAACAACAAAGAGGTGTATTAGTTTGACGCTCAGGAAGAAAGGAAAAGTATTTGTCGTTTCGAGCCGACGTTCTTCGACAGAAAGGGATGAGAGGGGGAAAAAAATAGGGAGAGAACGAAAAATCGGAGACAGAAAAAATGTGTAGGGATTAACGGTTTAACATGATGGAATAACTGGAATTCATCTTCCATATTTCAGCTTTTTCACAGCGGGATATCACACAACTAATAGAAAAATGTGGCTTTGGACCTTTCCAATGCTGGTTCTACACTTTTTTGTTTGCGACAAGGCTTTTTACAGTGATGAGTGCAATGAGTTTAGCATTTATTACTGCAAATGTTCCTTTCGTGTGCTATCCTCCAAATTATGATACTTCAGCAATTCCTGCAGCTTTTACAGAGAATGAATATCTACAACTGTTTCAACCTGAAGACGATCACTGTTCTCTGTATAACAACACTTTAACTGAAATATTTCGTTCAACGTCAACTGTCAATTTATCGAAAATACCATGTTCTTATGGACGGAAATTTCTAACAGAGAATTTTTCTACAGTTGTAAGCGAGGTGAGTCAAAGAATGAAGCAATTACTGTAAAACAAGAGGTAATGTCACGTTATTTCATCGTTGCTACTGACCGTCTGTATATTGCAGGTACGTTACCAGCGAAACCGTTATTTTCCAATGACTTATTACGCTTACATAATCGGGAAAAGCATGATTATTTCATAAGAAATCATATTTCTGATACACAGAGCAAATACATGAATCAATTCTACATCTATCTATCTATCTATCTATCTATCTATCTATCTATGTCTGTCGGTCGCTGTCTCTCTCTCTCTCTCTCTCTCTCTCTCTCTCTCTCTCTCTCTCTCTGCATGCGCGCGTGTATGTCTCTAAAGCATACATATATACAGACATGCATATATGCATTTACTTTCACCACAACTTTCTCTCACTGTTTCTGTTGTACCTGTATTTCAAAGGGTCAGTCTTGTCACACTGTGTGTCACGCAGAATCTCCCCGAGAACTACGTTAAAGGTACACTTGTCTGTGGAGTGCTCAGCCACTTGCCCGTTAATTTCACGAGCTGGCTGTTCCGTTGATCGGATCAACTGGAACCCTCGTCGTCGTAACCGACGGAGTGCCACGATATAAGTATAATTAACGGGAAGTGATCTCATTCTGTACTTTCTAACCAAATGAAAAATAATAACGATGATTACATTACAGATGGTACACGTTGAAATTAAGCAAAATTGAGCAATAATCTTGACTTTGTAATATTATCTATTTCATATTTATTTTGTTATAGTTTGATTTAGTGTGTGGGAAAAAATGGTTAAAATCCACATTGCAGTCCGTTTATTTTGTCGGTTATCTTATTGGATCAATCATATTTGGTGTTTTATCTGATAGGTAAGCTATATTTCAATAAATATTTTTCTTAAACATAATATTCAGTCTTAAATGTATATTCAGTTTATAGTTATTGATTTTGGTCACTTTCATGATTTATGCATTCTACCAGAGTTCTTTCCTTTAGTGTGCGAGAATAATTTCCATTTAATAGTAGAATCAGTCATCGTCAGAAGAAAATATCTTCTTGAGTGCATGAAATATATTGCTGATATTTCCTCTTCTTGATTATGAAGTTAGAAATGGTGTAGTATTAGCTCAGACAAACAAGACAACTCATCCCGTCTATATTGATTTTGAATTTTGGCACCAGGTTAGCAATTTTAGAGGAGGAGGAAAGTTGATATCATCGATCCCAGTGTCCAACTGGCACTTGTCTTACCGACCTCGAAAGAATAAATGGCAAAGTCGACCGCGACGGGATTTGAACGCAGAATGCTAACGATTCTGCCTTGTCACCACGTCTATGTTGGTTACAAATTTTGTTACAAAGCAAGCGATTTTAGAGGAGGAACGAAGGAAATAAGTCGATTGCATAGACACCAGTTTTTAACTGGTACATGTCTTGTTGATCCTGAAAGGATGAAAGGCGAAATCGATCTCGGTGGAATTTGAACTCAGATCGTGAAGGCGGATGTAATGCCGCTAAAAAGCTTGCCTGGTACGCTAAACGATTCTGTCAGCTCACTGTGTTGTCATCACGTGTGTATTCGTTTCTACTCTGGCACAAGGCCCGAAATTCTGGGGGATGGGACCAGTCGATTAGATTGACCCCAGTACGCAACTGGTACTTAACTTATCGACCCCAAAAGGATGAAAGGCAAAGTCGACCTCGACGGAATTTGAACTCAGAACGTAAAGACAGACGAAAAAGTATGTCTTCTACTATAGCCATACGGGCATATGGCGTAGTGGTTAAGAGCGGGGCTACTAATCCCAAGATTCCGAGTGCGATTCCAGGCAGTGACCTGAATAATAATGATAATAATAATAATAATAATAATAATAATAATAATAATAATAATAATAATAATAATAATAATAACAACTACATCGAAAACTACCTTAGGAATGAGAACCCAGGTTCGAAATTTCCCCAAGACACCTGATGAAGGCTGGAGGGTATATCAGCCGAAACGTTGTGTTAACAACAAATAAGATGATGACAAAATTCCGTCAATTATAAATAATGTAAATAATGTAAATAATGTACAGAATGATATTGATGTCAGATCGGGAACTTGAAACATATTTTCAGGCGAAGATTAAGGTTTTATTTAAGAGAATTGATGATATTGATGAATAATAATTTGAGATGTCAAACTGAATGAAATGGGTGTATTGTTTATTATGAAGAGAGTGAAACCAAGTGATGACGTCTCCTCTGCATTTCCAGAGCAGAAGCTTAGGGTTAGTTCTAACCAGGGGTAGAATACGGTCAATGATACATTTACTAATTCGAACTAAGTCGGATTTAGTAGAACTTAACTAATTTTTACATTTACGTATCAATGATTAATTTACATTTCTGTTTTTCGTGTAGATTTGGTCGGAAACTTACTTTTTTTATGTCGAACACATTCTTTGCTGTTTGTGGAATCAGCAAAATCTTCATGCCATCATCCATCGCGTTTATGATTTTCCATTGTATGCAAGCTTCTGGTTTTATGGGTATTTCAATCAGTACTTATGCACTCAGTAAGTTATTCCAAAAAAATATTTTCCCCGCAAACTTTTATATGGATTTATTTGAATAGTGTATTTTTCTCTTGTTTATGCAACAAAACTCAAACACACATATATCTATAGAACATGCGCACATTATACATTATAATATTTATTTTATGGTATATATTATATAATATATATTATATATACGCGTGTACATATATGCGCATGTTCATAACTTACATAAGCAACATACATGCATACATACATACGTACATACATACATACATACGTACGTACATAATATATACATACATACATGCATATATAAATACAATATGAGCGAAGAAATATTGATTAAAATGAATAGCATAAATAAATACTTAAGGCAGGCCTTGAAGGAAGATAGTATGCCATTGAAGAGGTTGCGAATAGCAGCCACTCAAGAATTCGCGAATAGCGACGAAAGGACTTTGACTTACAAACAACCGGTTGGTTGTTTAATCAGCACATTAAGCTTGTCTTTTAAGGAAAAGGACAGGCTTATTGTTTGGAGATAAGGTGACAACCGTGGACACTGTGTTTCTTGCTCAAAAGCCATCGTCAGCACAATAATTGTCTAACATCATCTCCAGTAGCCAAAGGACTTAGAATCATATAAAACAGAGTAGAAGCTTAATCTTATTAATATTAACCATATCTTGGTTCCTCGTTGACAAGCGTCTGATATTAAAGGATATTAAATGATGTAATATGCAAACTAGTATGTTCTTCGATACTACAAGATTTGGTGTGTACATAAACAGATTGGTTATAATATTATGTATATGTATTTATATAATATACATAATATATATAGTGCTTTCAAATTTTGGCACAAGGCCAGCAATTTTGGAGAGAGGGTAAGTCGATTACATCAATCCAAGAGCTCAAATGATACTTTTTTTTATCGATCTCGAAAGGATGTAAGGCAAAGTTGACCTCGGCAGAACTTGAACTCAGAACGTAAAGATGGACGAAATGTCGCTAAGTATTTTGCCCGGCGTGCTAACGATTCTACGAACCCTCAAACACGCACACACAGAGGACAGGTTTCAACACAGTTTTCGCCTACCAAATTCACTCTCAAGGTCGACCCAGGGCTAAAGTAGAAGACACTTTCTCAAGACTGAACCTAAAGCTACATGATTGTAAAACAAACTTCTTAACCACAACGCCATGCCTGTGACTGTTTGTGCATTGATATACACATTCTTAAAAATAAGCACACATACACTCACATATGTGTATTTGAATGTGCACCTATGTAAAGATATATTGATATTAAAATTTTAGTTGTCAGTGAAATTAACTGTTTTAATTATCAGACGAACTTAACTCATCTATATAACAATATTTCCCCATTATTTTATTTTTCAGAACTCAAAAGTACTTGTTGCATTTATGTTTATTTTATATTTCACAGACTTAGAATTTGCCCCTTCAAGGTACCGTACACCTCTTAGTTTTGTGCATATGTCCATGTATACATTCACTTCGATGCTTTTACCAGCGTTCGCCTATGCCATACCTAACTGGCATTATTTAGAATTGACGGTGTGTCTTCTACCCCTGGCTAATTGTTTCCTTTGGAAGTGAGTTAAGTATATTTTTCATTTTCTTCTTATACAAAATGAGACTAAATTCTTCAATTTCTCGGCAGATTTCTTCTATTTATTCGATTTAAATTTACCAAAAAAAAAAAAAAGAAAAAGAAAAAGTACTTGTTCTGAGCATTTTCGTAATTTGACTTTACGTTATTCATTTTTCCTTCAACTTACGAGAGACATTTCTGCATCTTTTGCGGTTTTGGATAAATTGAAACCAGAAAACACCCACGGCATTACTAAGTCCCGGTGGTGAGGTAGAATGGATTCACTGCCATTCTCACATCTTCACATCCTATATATAAGCAAAATATAAGTATAGGAATTTTAAAACCACATTCATTAGTATACAGGTGTTTCCGCTATGAGGAAGTGTTTTAATATTTAAACGCTGTTTCAATAAAGGAACGCTTCATGTTAAAGCTCTGGGTGTACAATTCCTTATAGCAGAAATAACTGCAAGCTAATAAACATAATTAAGTTTTGTCATTTTGTCATTCATATAGTATATGTATATATATATATATATATATATATATATATATATATATATATATATATATAGTTGTAAAATATCGTTATAGGTATAAAAATACCATAAACAGTTATAGAAAAATGGAGGAGAAAAAGATGTTGAATCAAAATTAGATTTAATACAAAATAGGATTCAATACATACACGCGTTTCAAAGGACAGAGCCCGAAGATTGCTCGGTGACAAGGAGCGTTACAAAATGTGTCTCGACTCGTGTTTCCAAAGCAAGAAACTATTAATAACTCGTATACATACATACATGCATAAATACACACACACACACACGCATACATACATACATACATACATACATACATACATACATACATACATACATATATATATATATATATATATATATATATATATATATATATATATATATATATATGTAATTATTTGCCTGCAATAACTACAATATTAATGTGCATTAAATTTATTAGTAGAATTCATATTTTTGACAAACTCTATGTAAAGTGCTTTTTTTTCTTCTAACAAAACATGTTTCAGTTGTCTTCTCGAATCTCCAAGGTGGCTTATCGGCAGGAAACGCTTTCGAGAAACAAAAGAACTTCTTGAGAAAATGATGATGAAAAATAATCTCGATCATCAGGAGGTGTTCAATGTTTTTTGGGAGGATATAACGAAAGAAAGAAAACCGGTCAAAAGAAGATGGTCCTCGGAAAAGACTTATAGTTTTATCGATCTATTTAAGACGGTCCAAATGGCTACGATCACGATTAATATTTGCTTTAGTTGGTAAATATCTACCATGTATTTAGACGCCTGATCGCATTTTGGTGTTATTCTATTTGTTGTAAATGTTGGTTTCAAATTTTGGCACAAGGCCAGTAATTTCGAGGCAGGGGATAAGTCGATTACATAGACGCCAGTACTCAATTGGTACTTACTTTATCGATCCCGAAAGGATAGAAAGTAAAGTCGGCCTCGGCGGAATTTGAACGCAGAACGTAAAGATGGACGAAATGCTGCTAAGCATTTTGCCCGTTGTGCTTACGATCCTGCTAGCTCGTCGCCTTACTTGCTGTAAAATATTCAGGTGAACTGAAGGCTATCCTAGTTTAAACATTATTGCAGAGCTAAAAGAGATTTCAAAGAAATGCATTTTGAAGCAATGGCAACGCCTGCGATTTGTAGCAATCCGGACAACATTTTGTCAGAAAATTTATGAGGATGACCAAAAAATTTTATAAAAGCAATACGAGTTTTTGTATTACGAATCAAATTCATAGTTAATGCTCAATGTAGTTGTAAAACAGTAATGGGCAAACTGCGGCCCACGGGACTTTATGAATGGCACATAAAACGAAAAATTACCTTGAAATTTTGAAGTGATGCAGTTGAGAAAGATTGCCCATGTCTCTTATAATAAAATGATTGAGGCATGAAATATGGCAAAGTGTATTATAGTAACAAACTGCACAGCAGCGATTGTAACTGATCATAGAATAAAATTTGATCATGATCATATTGGTTTCAAATTTTGGCACAAGGCCAGCAATATATATATATATATATATATATATATATATATGACGAGCTTCCACACATTTTCCGTCTACTAAATTCACTCACAAGGCATTGGTTGGCTCGAGGCTATAGTTCAAGACACTTATCCAATGTGCCACGTAAGGAAACTAAAACCGAAACCAGGTGGTTACATAGCGAGCTTCTTCGCCCCACATCCATGTTTTCGTCTATTATGAAATATATAAACATCACTCTAATGTATTTTATATTTGAATGTTTAATAGAAAAAATACCCCTCAAAATATTTTCTTTAATGGTAAATGAAATCCAACATTTGCAATACAAATGAAAAGAGCATATATTTATTTATGTAATATGTAGTTGTTTTATTTTACAGGTGCGTGATCAGTATGCTTTACTACGGAGTAACCCTTAATTCTGTTGATATGGCTGGAAATCGTTATGTAAACTTTTTATTAATGATACTCGTGGAGTTTCCCAGCCATATATCTGCTTACTATTTATTTAGATTTTTTGATCATCGAAAGCCTATTAGTTTCTTTATGACGTTTAGTGGATTGAACTGCATCGTCTCAAATTTTGTAGCCGAAGGTAATGCATAACACTCATTTTATATTTTATACACATTGGAAATTAACGTCATCTTATCTGATTATATGTTATTGAAAATGACTACCGTATTTTCCGGCATACAAGTCGAATTTTTCAGCTCCAAAAGGTAGGCCAATTTATATACCACTACAATTTTGGAGGACCAAATATTCAATGCAACTT
Source organism: Octopus bimaculoides (assembly GCF_046866305.1). Taxonomy (NCBI): domain Eukaryota; kingdom Metazoa; phylum Mollusca; class Cephalopoda; order Octopoda; family Octopodidae; genus Octopus; species Octopus bimaculoides. Next base: position 62,225,472 of record NC_142940.1, read on the forward strand.
GATTTGGAAAGATAGTGACAATCTTTGAATGTCTACTCTATATGTTTATACGATATACAACATCGACTTGTATGGCAGAAATTACGGTGTTTGCATCAATTTTACTTGAATAATTTCATGTTCAATAAAAGGCTTCACAATTATATTACATCACAGTAAAGGGCTAAAAAGGAGCTTTTAACTACAAAGTATTGAATCAAAAATATACCGTAGAGAAGAACTTCTGCTAAATGATAATGTATTTCCCGTATTAACAAGCATGATGCTAAAATGTAATATCTGTCAAAAATATATTTCGGTAATAATCTTTGATTTTATTGAATTTAGGATCATTTTGGTTTCCTCTGGCAATGGTTATTCTTGGAAAGTTTGGAATCTCCGCAGCTTTTGCTTCAATTTATCTCTTATCTGCAGAAATATTTCCGACTGTTGTTCGGTAAGTTTTTTTCAAATCTCTGTGAAAATGTGAGCATTACAATTAGCCAAGTCGATATCAATCTAAGCTGTTTTCTGAGTGTAGATAGGTGATGCTACAGTAGTGTGTCTGTAGCAAAAACATAACTCTAATTTCTTTTCACCTCATCAAACTGTCACTATTCATTGATCAGTTCGAATTTCTCGATATTGATTAAGACGATCACAATACGCAGTAATTTACAACAGGAGTATTTATCTTCAGATTAAAAAGCAATGAGTGAATGATACATAAATTCCTTTTGAACATCACCCCAGTTTAACACTAGATAATTTAGAAATGTAGTTGCAATGATGCACACATAAAGATACTTTGCATAAACTAGATTAACTAAAGATAATGACTCGTCGCTTGTAGGGGTCGTGGCAATTCAGTATATAATATCCAGTTCCCCATTTCAAGTGGAATTCCAACCACGTTTCGTGGTTTGCTACCTCAACAGCTCCTTTATAGGACCCAGTGACTAAAGACATCATCAGGAGGAACCACATCCGGTTTCGGCCCCTACTCCTCTACCGTTTTCGACGTGGTGCCCCTCACTCACTTTCGGAAGTGTCTTCAACTCTTGTGTTGAGTGCACTTTTTTTCTCCTTTTTCTTTGGTCTTTTGTTCTTTGGTTTCTTCGATGGCAGCGAGCGAATGACCATCCTGCCAAATTTCCCTTTAAATACTCGCCGGTAGGCTCCAGGAGCTAGCACGAGCTAACTGTCACGTGACTCTAAGCTTCATTATCCTTGGGTACAGTCCAAATTGCAGTATCCAACATTTCAATTTCCCCAGTAATGTTGTTCTGTCAATTGCCTTTAGTCCTTGTTCCACTAAATCGCGTGTTTCTTTGCTTTGTTTCTTATCATTTAGTAAATCTCTGTACCATCTGCCGAGACTCTTTACTGGTTGTTCTTTCACCGTTGATACATCTTCACCTCTTATCCTGAATTTCACCTCTATTTGGACAATTTACTTGTTTTACTTAGATTTTGCATTTCTCTGTGAAACAAACCGTTGTCAGAAAAAGGCTGAATGTCTATAAAATGAATCTGTCATTGACCGTAGAGGGCAGAAGGTGAAGTATATAGTAATACATTAGCAAACATGATGAAATAAAATGAGAGGTTACTACAACTTAGTCTAGCAATATTCACAAGAGCAGTGAATATTGTAGCTATGATTGAAAGAACAGAAAGATGTCATAGATTTCTGCTCTGTTAATGACTTAAAAAATAACAATTTAAAAAGAAACATTTTTATATGCCGCCCTAATAAAAGTTAGTGTGATGGTTGGACTGTTTTTGATGTGTGAGGAATACTTTTGTACAGGTCATATCTGTGAATATTCAAGCAGTATTTTTTTTTGGTGAGAAAATATTCCTATTTTTCAATACTATAGAGTAAACAAAAATAATCAATAATGAGTGACAGACAAACGCTACTAGAAATACGTGGACATTAATCACAATTCTTCTTTTTTTACAGAGGAAATGGGTTAGGTGTTGCTTCAATGTTTGCCCGCTTCGGTAGCATTTTTGCACCTTTTATCCTTCAATTGTCATCTTACGTGAGATGGCTTCCTCTAAGTGTCTATGGCCTTTTGTCAGTGGTAGCTGGATTATTGCTGTTATGTCTACCAGAAACAAAGCACAGAGATCTACCTCAAACATTTGATGATTTGAAAGCGTGGAAAAAATGAAATAGTGATGAAAACGAAGAGGAGTTACGATAAAATAGAAAGGAAAAACAAACAAACAAAAATAAACTGTATATGCTTGAATTTATTAGGGAATTCTAGTTTCATAATTTTCTATGTTGATTCTTTAAAATAAATCATTTTGAAAACAAAACCAAGTGATTTCGTGTTACTTTTGAAGCTAATTAGCAAATACTTCATTAAATACTTCATTAAATATTATGCATAGGATTATTGTATCGTTTGTATTTACAATATTTTGTTATACGCATGTTATGTTTATGTATATATACGTTCGTGTATGTGTATTTCTCTTTCACTCTCTCTCCGTTTGTCTGTATATATATATATATATATGGGAGAATAAACAAATAATAACAACAGACGAGGGCAGGTGGTGTAAATAACAAAAGGATATATTAGTATGACGCTCGGGAATACGGAAAGTCTTTGACGTTTCGAGCTACGCTCTTCAACAGAAAGAATACGGAGACAAGGAGAAAAACACGGAGAAAAAAAATTGAATAGTGTTCAGTCAACGGTCAATCATATATATATATATATATATATATATATATATATATACTGACATGACACTCTGTCGGTTACGAGACGAGGGCTCCAGTTGACCCAATCAATGGAACAGCCTGTTCATGAAATTGAAATGCAAGCGGCTGAGCACTCCACAGACAGGTGTACCCTTAACGTAGTTCTCAGGGAGATTCAGCGTGACACAGAGTGTGATAAGACTGACCCATTGTAATACAGGTACAACTCATGATTGGTCTTCGTTGCTAAGGTCACACTTTTGCCTTTTACTAAGAACCATTACTTTGAGCAATGATTGGAAGGTTTGCTTTGGAAATGTTGAAGATATGCTGGTGACATGGGTTGTGTGTCACTATAAATGATATGACTCGTTTTTGTTTTCCTCTTCTTTGATTTGTTCTCAGCTGTTGTATGGGTATTTTATTGTCCGCTGTAAGCCATTTTCTATAAGATACCCTGACCAAAAGAGGGTAAGCATATGAAAGCCAATAGCATCAAATTTTAACTCCAGTTACATCGTAAACCCTACGTGGGTGTTCGCCATGTCGGAACTTTCGCTAAAATTAGAGCCTGCCCTTCTAAAAAGGAGCGGATACATTAAAAACTTTACTCCTGGGTAGGCTATGTTCACGGCTGTAACACTGGATCTTTTTTAAAACGGGGGCCACATTTTTCATTAATGTTTTACGTAGTGTTTTTGGTACCGAAAGACTTTCAAACTTCGTATACTTATTTATTTAGTGTTATAGAACAGAAAAATATTTTTGTATTCGAATTTATTTCATGTAAAAAATTGTCTTATTTCGATAATTTCAACCAATCACTGATAAGTATTCAGTTGTTTATATTTACTCCTTTGGCTGATTAAGCGGTGTAAAGCGCATTTAATTTCCATAGCTTCGTTTTGCTTTTTTCTTTTTAAATTTGCTGTTTTACCCTAACCCTAACCCTAACCCTATCACCGATAGAATTGTTTCAGAATCGTTTGTTTATGTAGTCGGCACTTAATGTATATCGGCTGAATGGACGTCAGTGATTGGTTGAAATTACAGAAATACGACAACTTTAACATGGAATAACTTAGGGATTTCTTTTTTTTAAAAGAAGACTAAGAGAAAAAGATGTTTTATATGACACATTCTACCAGTGTTCCAAGTTTCAAAGTGTTTCGTTAATGAAAAATGTGGCCCCCGTTTTAAAAAAGATCCCTAACGTCATATTGAGTACCCTTTCACAACTTAGATATCATTAACACAACGAGCATAACTGATTCAAAAACACAATGGGCGAAACCATTGCTAAATGTCTATAATCTAGTAAGTATATGTACATACACGGAATGGAAGCACTAGCAGAATCAAATGAGGTTGTACCGTCTCGGTCGAAAATATCATCCACATAGAACATGTGTAAGTGTGTGTGTGTGTATATACACACACGTATATGCACATACACTTACATAGAGGCATGCACACACACGCACACACACACACACACACACACACACACACACACACACACACACACACACACACACACACACACACACACACAAATATATATATATATCACGGAAACAGCCGAGTGTTTGTTTTGCTTTTGTCGAGTTATATCGAAGGGAATCAAAACTCTTATACTGCGTCTTTGTCACACGATATTGATAATTATGACACAGATATAAGTACTTAAATATTAACCCTGAAATAGATAAAAACTAGTTCCTTCAAAAACCTGCTGGTTATAAATGGTAACTGAGGTAGAACTATTAAGACGTTAAAGTCAATGTGAATGTTTCAATGAACTGTAAGGGGAGATAACACTGTTCATTGTTACTGAAAGTAAGTTCAGTTAAAGTGACATCTGAAATCTAAGGGGACGTAACTACACGAACGTCTCATTCTTTTGTAATTCAATCCCTATTCATGCTTCTCCATTTGCAGTATTTTTCTTTTTTGTTAAATCGTGGACATGCATTTCTGTAAATGCATATGCGTATGTGTGTTTGTGTGTGTGTGTGTGTGTGTGCGTGCGTGTGTGTGTGTGTGTGTGTGTGTGTGTGTGTGTGTGTGTGTTTGTGTTAGTGACTAAATGCTAACTAATCAAGAGAACCATTATTGCTGTATGTCTTTGAAAATGTAGGCCGGTGAGATGGTTAGCTTTTGTAGATACATGAAAAATACTTCGCCCGTGTAATATCCGGGATTAATACAACGTTAATAATTTCCGAATAGGAAGCTAATTCTATTCAAGAATTTCTCAATGCTACTGACCAATTAAACTTGATCAATTCTTTATATATTTCCTTTTATTTTGAAGTGTTTTATTGAACATTCGAAACTATTGAACATTCGAAACTATTGAACTATTAAAACAAATGATTAATAGGAGAATTCTAGAAATACTTGTATCTAAATTGATCTAAATTACTTTTGTTTTCAGAGTAAACGGCTTAGGTACAACTTCATTGTTTTCCCGCATCGGCAGTATATTCGCACCGTTCATTCTTTAGCTTTCCTCCTATGTAAAATGGCTTCCTCTAAGTATCTACGGCGTCCTTTCGGTAGCAGCGGGATTATTGCTGTTGTTATTGCCAGAAACACAGGATAGAGACTTATCGCAAACTCTTGAAGATCTGAAGAGTTGGAAAACACAATATTGTGTTAGTAAAAAACCCAGTAACGATGGAAAGAAATTGGAAGAACTATCCTTTTAAATACATTTCAGAACTTCACTTTTAAAATGTCTCAACTGATATTTTACAATAAATAATTTTGGAGGCAAAATCAAATGAGTTCATATTTTCTTTTGGACATTTTGTCTAATAAATGCATTAAATATTCGATTTGTTTTGAGTCAGCAGTACAAGGCCTGATTTTGAAGGAATAAACCGTGGTTTAATAAATTATCAACAAAATATTGATGTCGCTTCTATCACCCTCACAGTTGTATAAGAAAATGTCATTTTGCCAACTGACCATTTAAAACTCTTTAGTCAATGAATTGCATATTTTCTTTCGAATGTAAAACGTTCGAATTTATATAATTAGATTTTAAAATGTCTTTTAAAGCTCTGGATGAAGACGGGCAATTTTTATTTCTCAACCTCGAAAGTATGACCTCGATTGTATTTTGAAATTGGAGATTAGAGAACCGGAGAGATTAGTGCAACGCATTTGTATTCGACGCTCTGCCGATGCTGTCAGTACGCCATCTTAAGGTGGAACTGCTACGATTTATTTTATCGCCTCTCAATGACGTATATACAATTAGTATGATTCATAGATGGTTATGTTAATTGCACGCCGCTTCCATTGAGCATCTTGGATAGAAAACTATGTTCATAATTATTTATTTATTACCCATGCGGGGGATGGAGTGGGGCTAAACACAGAGGGGACAGACAAAGTCGACACCGGCGGAATTTGAACTCAGAACATAACGGCAGACGAAATACTGCTAAGCATTTCGCCCGGTGTGGTAACGCTTCTACCAGCTCGCCGCCTGAAATGCACCCGATTTATTATTTGTCTAACGATAAATAAGATTCTACGTAATTCAGTAAAGCAGGACTACGTCTTAGAAAAATATAAAAAGAAGTGTAGACACAACCTCAGTTTCTACGTTACACCTTGAAGATATAAAATGTTATCTAATGTCTTGTACATATAAACGCTCGCAGAAATATCTGCACAATGATCTCCAGCAGTTGGTAAACTGTGTGCATTTCAGGCAGCGCACGTTTTCTTATACGCATTAAAAAAACACAGATTTAACTTCACAAAAACATTGAACGTTGAACCTACTAATGATCAGACAACGTATTCCTTCCCAAAATGATACAGCTGGAAGTTAAAGTAAAAATATTGACAAGGTGCCCAAATGTCATTGATGGTAAAATAAGAGAGGCGAAGTAAGAACAAATGGTTGAGGTTTCGTTTTCTTTTAAAATCCACTCAAATCCAGTTAGCGTTACCAGAATATCAATGGATTCTAAAGTGGCTCGCAAACATAATTCAAATAAGCAAAATATATAGTAAATATATACAAATTATAAAAATAAATATAGTGAGATGCGTGGTTTTGGAGCGTTTTAACTTCTCTTTCAAGCAGATACATATTATATCCTGACATTTTTCAAAATTATATTTTGCATATTTGGGTTATGTTTACTGGCCACATTATCATTATTTTTTTTTATAGAGAATGATAACTTATTTGAATTTTAAATTTATGTATGAATATGTGTGCGTGTATGTATATATGTGTGTATAAACATTTCTGTGTATGTGTTTGCGTGTATGTATGCATACGTGTGACCTTGATAACTGCCATGAGGCAGGAAAGTATACTAGTCCTTATATATTTTATACTCTATATTTAATACTCAATATTTCATATATTCAATAAGACATTCAATACTTCATTTCATTTTACTATTTATATTATATATTCCATATTCTATATCCCACATTAATTTTATAAGAATATAAATAAAACATAGAAACAGACAGAGTTGGAACTCTTTTAAATAATATATGCATATATATATATGTATACATGGATGTATATATATATATATATATGTGTGTGTGTGTGTGCATGTGTATATATGTACATGTGCGTGTACGTATGTGTATATGTATATGAGTACATATATACGTATATGCTTGTATATGTGATATGCGTCCGTTTGACATATCCGTATATGTGTTTGTATATATATAAGTGTGTGTGCGTGTTTATGTGGGCCTGTACATGTATATATGTTTATTTCTGTAGACGTGTGTCTGTGTGCGTATGTGTGCGTATTTCCTTATCTGCGTATACACCTGTATATCTTGTATATGTGTATATGTGTAAACGTGAATGAGAGTGTGCATGTGTATGTATATACTTATCGACATGTCTTTGTGTTCCTCATATGTGTGGTTAAGTGCATGTATTGTTATGAACATCCACTTGTTTATCTATTCTAACCTATATTTATACATGTGTGTGTGTGTGTTTGTGTTTATATGTGTGTGTGTGTGTGTGCTCGTGTGGGTATATATGCGAGCATGCGTATTGGTGCCTTTTGTTCTATGGGACTAGGCGACCTTTGCCCCGCTCTGCTTACTCTTGAAGACTGCACACTAGCGCTCCACTGAAATCTATCTTTAACATTTTGTTGATAAAGTTTTTATTGCCTCAATACATATCCAGACATTCGCCATAACGATGGCAAATCTTTTCCTGCTTTTACTCTTCTTTTTCTTTTTATTTCTCCCCTTTGACCCCTAACCGCACCCTCCACCTTGCACAAAAGCGTTCATTGATTGTTTAAAGTTACTTTATTTTCTTTTTTTTTCTTGTTATTGACTTTTCTAGTCATATGGAATTCCTTGCGGCAGTGTAAACTTCATTGATATAATTTCAACCTGATGACAAGCTACACTGCGGAGAATTCGTTACGTAATACTTGCATAATGAGCTTCAGCTGGTTACGAAATATATGTAGCTTACATTTTACCTGTTCTACTCCTTTAAATTTTGGATTATATATGTATATATATATATATATATATGAAAATTTGTTTTGGGATTTGAAAATGCACTTGAATCTAAAATGCGTGTGGTAGAGTATTCACAAACCAAACTAGTTTCGACAATTTTTTTGCTTAACAATGGTACACACACACACACACACACACACACACACACACACACACACATATTTGTACACGTTTTTTAGATTCAGGTGCATTTTCATACCCCAAAGCAAATTCTCGTATACATAATATATATATATATATATATATATATATATATATATATATATATACATGTATGTATGTATGTGTGTGTGTGTGTATATGTGTGTGTGTGTATGTGTATGTGTGTGTGTATGTGTGTGTGTGTGTATGTGTATGTGTGTGTGTATGTGTGTGTGTGTGTATGTGTATGTGTGTGTGTGGGTGTGTGTGTATTGGATTTTCAGATAAATTCGTTCGTTTCTTTCCAATGCCAATTGAATTTATCTTTTGTCTTTTACTTGGTTTAGTCATTTGACTGTGGTCATGCTGGGGCACCGCCTTGAAGGAGATGAAAACGTAGCTCAATGTTTATGATTTTGTTGTGTGTTCCTCACCAGAAAAAAAAAAAAACGATTAGTAACATCTTGTCCGTCTTTATGTTCTGAGTTCAAATTCCGCCGTGGTTGACTTTGCCTTTCATCCTCTCATGGATTAGTACCAGTTGAGCACTTAGGTCGATGTAATCAACTTATCCTTCCCCCGAAATTGCTAGCCTTGTGCCTAAATTTGAAACCAATATTACTTACAGGCATTATCCTCATTTGAACTGTCAAAAAGGCGGCGAACTGGCAGGACTCTTAGCATGCCAGACAAAATGTTTAGCATCATTTCTTTCGACTTTACTTCCTATGTTCAAATTCCGCCAAGGTCGACTTCACGTTTTAATCAATTTGAAGTTGATTAAATAAGTATCATATGAACATAGAATAGTTGTTTATCACACGAGTGGTGACAATTATGAATATGGCAATCGGCACATTTTTGAATTGCCTTAATGTTTTTAATCTAACAGTCGAGTTGGTTTCATTTCCAATTTTCTTATCAATTCAACAGAACATTATAGTAATTTAGTATTGGTATGTTGATAATTTATGCACTATTGTAATTTTTGTCAATTAAGTACCGGTGAAATTATTATTATTATTATAAGGCGACGTGCTGGCTGAATCGTTAGTACGCCGGGCGAAATGCATAGCAGTATTTCGTCAATCTTTACGTTCTGAGTTCAAATTCCGCCAAGGCCGACTTTGTCTTTCATCCTTTCGGGGTCGATAAATTAAATACCAGTTGCGAACTGGAGCCGAGCTAATCGACTGACCCACTCCCCGAAATTTCGAAGCTTGTGCGTAGTGTAGAAAAGATTATTATTATGTTGCTTTTTTCTTCTTTCTTCAAATTTTCTTCCATTTCTCGCCGAGTGTTTTCCGTACACGTAGGGCATAGAAGCCCATTGTATGCATTCCCAGTTTACACACGCAAATTTACAGGTAAAATATGTATTTATTATTATTATTATTATTATTATTATTGTTGTTGTTGTTGTTGTTATTATAAGGCAGCGAGCTGGATGAAATGCTTAGCGGTATTTCGCTCGTCGGTACATTACGAGTTCAAATTCCGCCGAGGTCGACGTTGCCTTTCATCTTTTCGGGATCGATAAATTAAGTACCAGTTGCGTACTGGAGTTGATCTAATCGACTCATCTCCTCCTCCAAAATGGCTGCCAATATGGTAAAATTTTGAACGAAATGATTTAAATATAGGTGAGTGTGCGAAAGAATACATATTACATATGTTAGACAGGGTAGTCCTTTGAGGGAGACTAACGTTACATAATGAAGGAAAGCATGCATAATTTAAGTATTAGCAAATTAGATTACGAATATAAAACAACATCTGTTTGATTATAATTATGCAGATTCCAATTTCGTTTGACAAAGTCAAATGTGCATTCTGTTTTGCAATTGCAACGTTTATAAATTATTATTTATTCATAAAATTAAAATTATAATTTATTTATAAAATATATAACTATTCATTAACTTAATTCTGACCACATATGCAATGGATAAATACATATTTCTATAATAGTTAATGTTTTCAAAAGTTAATTAAAGAGTAATTTCTTTAACAGTTATGCAGGATCTATTTGGTGTTGCACATCAAACACAAAGCATAGAATGGATATGATACAACTTGATTGTTTGAACAAAGGGCAGCGAATCGGAGGAGTCATTAGAGTGTCGCATAGAAAGCCTTTCAATATGTTTTATCTCACTGCATTCAAGTTCGAATCTCATCGAAACTAGCTGAGCAAATTCGGAGGACAAATTTCGAAATTTGAAAAAAAAAAAAAAAAGAAACTCGGATTATAATGTGAAAATGGTTTTTAAAATTTTGGCACAAGTCCAGCAATTTTGGGAAAGGGTGATAAGTGGATTACAGTGACCTCAGAATTCAACTGGTACTAATTTTTATCGGCTCCTAAAGGATTAGGGTCAAAGTAGATCTCGGTAGAATTTGAACTCATAACGTAAAAACGGACGAAATGCTACTAAGCATTTTGTCCAGGGTGCTAACGATTTTGTCAGCTCGCCTCCTGGGGTTATGATGATATAATAATATTGTTTAAAACATTTGTTCGAGGACTAATGTTTATTCTGATTTTTGGTGTGGAGAGTTATTTGTAAGTTTTAATAAAGACCTGTTACTAGGTCTAGCAGACTCATCCTGTACAGATGCACGAGAAACGCGTGACTTAATATAAGAACGGAGGGAAATTAACAAGGGACACAATCCATTTTAAAACAATAGTTGAGCGAACACCAATATGTTAGTTGCCGTCCCTTTGCGTTGAGAAAACTGAATGAAAATAAACAATAAAGTCAGATCCGTGGTTTATGTATTCTTACAAGGCGTCAAACACAACCTGGTCGTTATCCACCAACTGCATGCAAGAAATCTATTAAGGTGGCGATTGTGGTTGTTACGGAACATTTTTCATTGAAGTAGTTCAGTGAACCAAGATGGAATTGCAGTGAGAGGATACGGAATGACTTTTATCATAAATGGAGAGAAACGAGCTGATTCGATGTATAAGGGTGGAGGTGAGGGGGTATGAAGTAGAGGAGTAGAGAGATCAGGGGTAAACACTTCAACTGGTTATAATGGTGTCAGCTGAAAAAATATAAAAATATTGAAAATCTATGTTCATTGGGAAGAAATCAAATCTTATTTAATTTATTATCACTAAATTCAAATAGAGTGAAGTATAACGTATTTAGATAAAATAAAATAAAATAAGATAAGATAAAGTGGAGTAAATAAATAGGCTGAATAAATAAAGCAGATAAAGTAAGTATATAAATTTAATTCAACAAGAATTAAATTATATGTAATATGAGGTAAGTGAAAGCTGGAAATATAATAAGTGGTCGCTAAAGGAATTGTTATTGAAGAGGGAAGAATAAAGTAAAAGAAAATAAGGTAAGGCCAGTATATTAATTCAAGTAAGCTTATGCCATGTCACAACTATGTTTCAGTGAACACACGCACACACACACACATACACACACACGGATACTTTATGATGATGGCCGTCCACTCGTGACCGAGGAAGACCATTGCAGATCTTCGAGAACATTGTGCGCTCTAGGACTAACTTATATTTTGCATTTGCGGCTCCGTTGGTGGCTAATGAGCCCTGCTCTTGACAAGCATACACGTTATTTCCTGTCTGCATTTTCTATATGCTGCCTTCTCAACTTTTTCGTGTTTCTTCTCTTATTCAGTTTCTTTAGTTCGTTATGATATGTGATTTGCGCCTAATGAATATGTTTGAGTTTTCTCAATATATAAAGAAAACTATTAGTAGCGCTTTGATACATACATTGTGGCCGGTAAATAAATAATATATATATATATATATATATATATATATATATATATATATATATATATATATATATATATATATATATTACCTGCGCTCTAATGTTGTGGAAAAATGTACGGTCACAACCTCACGTTCCAACCAGGCTAGGATCTACATCAGAAAGACGATCGACTTCAAGCGATGCTACCTTGCACACCCGATATCCTTCTCAAATAGAACTCCTTAGTAGTCTACTTCCTTCGTCACCCACATACACCGCTTCAAGACCTACACCACACCTTATACTTTGTTTAGGTCTTTAAGTTTCAGTGGAAACCACTTTAATACAGATTACTGCATCTTTAAATTATGTTTCCCAGAGTCGATCGTCAAACAACATCAAAAGGCGACGTCTCTATTGAATTGATTCTCTGGTGTAATCTATGCTTGAAGACATAAATTCTACAGGACCTTTGCTTATTATGTAAAATTATAAATGCTCACCGTCTTAGCTACAATTCTCTTTCACTCATTGTATCTTCTCTTACTAACCCCAACTCCCTTTCCATCAAACTACTTTGTACCTCACCTTAATGGTTATTGACTGCTTAATTTGTCTATAAATTAATACATTGACCTTGTCTTTGAACTTCTTTTGAACTGACAACAATATTTCTTCGGCCAGCTATTAACTTTATCATTTTTATCTCTGGTTTTTGTCAAGTAATAATATCTTCACTTCGTGTCTCTCCCTAACCATTCCTTCTATTTCACTGTTTTCACCGCATCCTCCCACCCCACCACTTCTTCCCTACCCCACTTTGTTCTCTGTAAACCGTCAAATTTTTAAACATAGCTCCATATAAATATACGTCTTAAGCCTATCTGTGTTTATCTACCTTTCTATCTTTATAACAGCTCGATAAGGATTGAACCAATAGTTAACGTTCAATGAAGAGGCGCTGGCCTTGGATGAAGTGGCTGGAAAATACATTGATAAAAACTACTAAATCATGGCAGGGATATTAAATTTATTTCGCCATTTCTCAAGCTGATGATGCCAATATAGCAGTTTTGCAACTCGGTACGAGGTAAGTGAAGTTTAACTTAGAGCATGTGTTTTGGAAAAGACAGAGTGCGATCAAAGGAAGATAATCCACTGGACAGCAAAGAGGGCCTGGCTCTTACAAGGGCCAATTATTTCGTTCAATGTGGCCACCACCTGCAGCACGGGCAACATCAATGCGATAAGAGAAATCCTCCCAGACGCGTATCAGCATATCAAAAGCAAGTTTATTATGGAACCAAAGAACAAATTTGCTTTGCTTGAGGCGATTTTAGAAGATATTGACACAGAAGGGAAATGGAAAAACTTTGATAAAGCATTCAACCAGACAGCCAAAGAAGTACCCAGTGGATCATGATATGCTAATATGCGTCTGGGAATTCTCTTATCGCACTGATGTTGCCCATGCTGCAGAAAATAAAAGTTGATTGTGAGTAAACCCTTATGACTTAGCTGGAGTTTTCTATTGCTTTTCCTTATTAAAATATTGCGAAATGAAATCGGCTCATTCTTTTTGAATAACCCTGTATATATATATATATATATATGTGTGTGTGTGTGTGTGTGTGTGTGTGTGTGTGTGTGTGTGTGTCAGTGATTAGGTTGTAAAGGGTAAGAAATACGTTGATAATGTAACAATTATCAACACACTCTAATAATACGCAAAGAGTAAACTATTATAAGATAAATGTCAAGTGAATACATCCATTTAGATTTAATTACTATAATTAGACCGAAAGCATTATAACAACTTTCTGATTACAATGGCTAATTTAAGGTAAAGTCAGAAAACACACAGTTATTAACAATGTCTGCATTTTTAAGTGATTGTTTGTGTATACGGTTATTTGTAAATATAAACATTTACGTAAGTTCTTATTTTATAAATATTTCAATCTTCCATAATTTGTTTTTAACAAAGTCAGTTTAGTAGTTGACCTATTTCAAATTGAAGGGTTTATTAACTATCACATGATATTTTGATGAACGCATATAACTGAACAACGTTTGTGCAGAGTGGATGAATGCAAGAAAGCTGCTATCTGCAACATGGAGAACACACCGAAAGATTTAACGGAAGAACTTTCTCATGAATTTGAAGGTCTGAATATTATATTTCTCTTTCATTTCATTTACTTTAATCTTATGTTTGAATGAGTTGACATATATTATTTTATGTTGCTTTTTTTTGTAAGCTGTTATATAATACCACTTGTGTGACTGATTTATTGAAATATCTAAATATCTAACAGTATTATTAACTGAGAAGACAGTTTTATAGCAATATTCTACAGTTATATAAAGGCGGTGAGCTGGCAGAAACGTTAGCACGTCGGGCGAAATGCTTAACGGTATTTCGTCTGTCTTTATGTTCTGAGCTCAAATTCCCCGAGGTCGACTTTGCTTTTCATCCTTTTAGAGTCAATAAATTAAGTACTAGTTGCGCACTGGGGTCGATCTAATCGACTGGCCTCCTCCCGCAAAATTTCAAGCCTTGTGCCTAGAGTAGAAAATAATATTCACATGTCAACTTTTTAGATTAAAAAAAAATACCCGAACAGGTTGTTCCATTGATCTGATCAACTGGAACAATCTCATCATAATCGACAGAGTACCAGCCCCCACGTTTTTTTTCCACACACCGAATTCTATGTGTAATTAAAAGTAACGTGTGCATAAATCGAATATGAGATAATCGACAGGATATTTTGTCTTCATTGTATACACAACATTCAGGAGTATAAAGCGCAGCTATTTCATAGACAGATCAGCCACTTAACATTCAAGGTAATTATAAAGCAATATTTTGTTGTATATTGATATCACATTCAAGGTAATGAATGTGACAGAAACAGTAAAATAGCGGACAAACTGTATTGTACTTTATTGTGTCTGGGTATATTAATTACTACTACGTTCCAACATAGCCGTGCCGTATCATATTATAGACAACTCTATACACATGCTTCAGATTGTTTCGAGGATTTGCTTTATAAACTTCTTCCAACAATTTAAAAAAATAGTTTTGCAGCATAAACACGACAGAAGAGAAGTGAATAGCATTTTCTCAAGAACACGAGCACGTATTTCTGTCTTGAAGTGACAAGTGTATAACAGAGATGGTTAGATATTTTCAGATATTTAGATATCCTCTTCTAATACCGAATCTTTCGCTCATTCTACGTGAGTGCATATGCTTTCAAGGTTCAAACGCAAGAATCAAACTATTTCTAAAGAAATCATGTATTTTATGGTCCTCCACAAACTTTCAAGAATCTTAGAGTCTTCAAAATAACCATAGAATTTCTACGTATAGTATTAGTTAGAAAATATTAATTGAAATGTGTGTGTACATATAGATGTTATTTTTAATTTTAGATTTATCAGATTCTCATATTACCGAAGAGATATTAAAGAAATGTTGTGGATATGGACCATTTCAAAAGAAACTTACTCTCTTTGTTTTAATATACGCAATATTTGACGGCTTGTCAATTTTAACTCTCGTGTTTATAAGAGAGCCTATCGCTTTCGGTTGTTATCCAACAAATTTCAATAAATCGTTGATACCACCAAATATTGCCTTAGATGAATTCTTAGATAATATTACTGTTGAAGAGGACAAATGCTCTGTGTATGATCTGGATATAGAAGGAAGCTTTTATGCCCTTCCCACTAGCAACATGACAAAGGGGCCATGCAGCAATGGTCGGAAGTTCTACACTAAATTTGGTCTGTCGTCTATAATGTCTGAGGTAAGTAGATCTAATTTCATTGTTTAAAAAAAATATATTTTTAGAATTATGTGTTGTGATAATTCCAACAAAACAGTAACTTTCCCACTCAATGACTCCTGTACATATCAATGCAGAATGTCTCTTTCCTGATTCTAATAAGATTTCAGCAAAATTAGTTCAAAAGCTTACCAAATCGAATTTGTATGTGTACCAGGAGAAAGCGGAAATTTGTAAAGTTTTGTGCTGGAACTTTTCTAACTTTAAACACAAAAGACATCACTAATAACGGGATCAAGAAAAGTTTTAATACTTCCTATGACCAAGGTAACCCCCCCCACACAGAGTATGGATACATATATATATAGTTTTCATGCAAAATTAAGATTGTTAAACATGGCTTTGTAATAGTGTTTAACAAGCAACTATATTACTATTGCTTATTCCCTATTATTTTTTTCCAGTTTGATTTGGTTTGTGAAAGAGAATGGATGAACAACTTCGCAATATCTGCAATGTTTGGTGGTGTCCTAGTTGGATGTTCAGTTTTTGGTTTAGTTTCCGATAAGTAAGTTAAATTTGAATCTCCCATAATAATTTACTATGAAATTAACATATAACATTTTAGTGAAGAACTAGATTAAATTGTTAAAATGATCGTCTAAACTTTTGATTAAAAGATATGACATTATAACCAAGCATTAACAAAAGCAACGATAGATTTGCTTTTATGAACTTTATCAAAAGTTATCACCCCAAAGCAGGACATGATAGAAGAAAACCGAGTAAACATTCGTGTCCAGCGCATCCAAATCCGATTCAATAGACAAAAAAAATTGAAATTTGTTCCCTAAAGATCATTTTGGTATCAGTGACTTAATTCGTGTCACTCGCTGTTTCCAACGTTGGTATGTATATATTCCATCATATAAAAGCACTACGGATGGTCAATCTATTTATAAAAAACTACCAACCTTGTGGTCAATATACTGGTAGCATTGGGCAGCGAGCTGGCAGAATCGTTAGCACGCCAGACAAAATGCTTGGCGGCATTTCGTCCGTCTTTACGTTTTGGGTTTAAAATTCCGTCGAGGTCGACTTTGCCTTTCATCCTTTCTAGTTCGATAAAACAAGTACCAGTTGCGTACTGGGGCCGATGTAATCGACTTACTCCGTCCCTCGAAATTGGTAGCCTTGAAACAAAATTTGAAACTAATATTCTGCTAGTTGTATTTGGTGAAAAGATCTAAGAAAAGTACTGCAGTAAACAAGATCTCGTGGCTGAAGAAAGAAGTATGTTCTTTCTTTTTTGTTACTTTTATATCTGGTTGTATACATTTTTTTCTGCTTTGATGCTTAGATTCAGCAGATAGGTCTCGTATCAGTTCATATAGGTTGTTATTAGTTTATAGAAAACTGCATTGTAGTAAAAAAAACCCCCCAAAAACTTGGTTTTTATTTTCACTGCTACCATATGAGCAGGCATAGAAGTAAATAATGGAAAGGGAAGTTTCTTTGCAATGTGTTACATGTTTCTTTGCAGATTCCCAATCAGGATATTCTCATGTTCGTTTTTCATAACAACTGAAGTCTTTCATATTAACAAGACAAAAATAACAACCACAGTTGTTCTTTTTTGTGGCTTCCGTCACACCCCAGGTACTCCTTTGTTTCAATTTTCCTTTACCTTTTTGTCCAGTCCTAAAGGAACTCTACATAGATCTCATATAACTTATAGAATACATATGACTTATCTTGATGTCCAAACTTTTCTCCAAAATAAGAAAGATGTGCTCGTTTCACAACAGCCAGTGATATTCTCTCTATGATTTCCTATAGTATATTTACCACAGATGTACTAAAATGCATTTAGATTGTTCATACAAGCTCTTCGTGATGAACTCTTATTTACTTCATTAATTTCCAGAAAATAATAAAAAGTATATTATTAAATCTGGGCGACAATTTTAAAGTCAAGTTTGCAATAAAGATAATTAAATAATAGTGTAGAAGAGTAAAATATGTTGATAAACATCCTGCTACCTTGTCTGATATATATATATATATATATATCATCATGTTGAACTGTTAATCCCTATACATATTTTTCTCTCTCCGTTTTTTATCTCTCACAATCCTTTCTGTCGAAGACTGTAGGCTCGAAACGTCAAAGTCTTTTCCATTCTTCCTGAGCGTTAAACTAAGACACCTGCTTGTTGTTCCTTCTCTTGTCTTCGTCTTATGTTTTCTGTAAATTTTAACTACATACATACATACCTATATCTATCTATCTATCTATCTATCCAGTGAATTGGATGCTTAACACACTCCTTTGAAGGATTTCTTTTCCTCAGTTTGTTACTATATATATATATATATATATATATATATATATGTATATGTATATATATATATATATATATATATATATATATATATATATATATATATATATATATATATATATATATATATATGTATATATATTTGTGTGTGTTTCTATGTTTCTTTTCCCTGTTTTAACCTCCTCTTCTCAAGATAAAGAATTTCTTTTATTTTTCATTCATTTACTCTATTGGAGCCAATTTCACAACCCCTTTCTATTAATCCTCATTTCCCCTTGTTACTTCTGCTTTGCGTCTCTTATAGAAAATTAAACATCAAGAACAAAATGCAGAAGCAATATTTAGACCCAATGTTTCTATATTTTACAGATTCGGCCGCTTCAAAACGTTCTTAATCGGAGAAATTGTATTCATGTGTGCCCTTTTAATCAGAATACATTCACCAAATTATGCTGTATTTGCAATTATGTACTTCATGGAAGGATTTGGCGAGGCAGGCACATATCCGATAATATATACCCTTCGTAAGTGGTTCAAAATCCTTATATGCAAAGACGATTTGGTTTTGTTTCAGCAGATGAACGTCGATGTTGTTGGCGTATTTAGTAGCTATTGTGGTGTTTGGGGTGAAATCTTTTATGAAGTGATTATGGATAATTTATAAAACCTTTGGTCTATCATTGTTATCGAGATTTCCAGCTGGAAAGAAGCTTTACGGACAAGGAGTGCTGACAACAGCGCTTTATTGAGACTCACGGAGACAAAACAGTTCTCTACTCTTTTATTCTGGATCCAGCTGTGTCCTTTGTAAAGACCATCCAACGGCAGATATATTTCTTCAAGTTTATCACAACGGCATGGCAAAGAATTTTGAAAGGCCAGAGGAGACAGCTTTTCTTTTGACGCAACCCCAACTCTTATGAAATTCCAAACATAACAATTGAAAGCATAAAATTGTGGTGGTGGTAGTAGAGGAGGAGGAGGAGGAGGAGGAGGAGGAGGAGGAGGAGGAGAAAAGTCTCCCTCACTAGTAAACTTGTTGAAATTTCGAGAAGCGAATATAGTCAATTAAATCTACAACGATCCTTGGTTGATACATAGTTTATCGATTTACTGACTCGAGAAGAAACGCCGAATAATGTAAGAATTGACCCCCAAAACTAAAGAATATTTAACACTTGCCTCTCTAAAGTAATTTTTTTCTAAACGTCCTTGCTTATTTTGAGACTTTTCGTTAGCCATTGTGAGTCATATAAAGATGTCGTGTCATAAGTCCCAAATTTGGAATGTGTACCATTTAAGATGCATGAACGCCAAGGAAATATGTCCTATCTTTATTACATTTGATGGACAGAACAGGCAAAGGGTTAACTATCTTTCTTGTCCGACACTTTATTGATTCTGCCATCGACTGCTATGCCCTAAAAAATTATCATTTTTAATTTGATGAAAGGCCACATATTCTAACCCAAGTATGTTACCGATACTTATTCAGTTAGTCGACACAGGTATGATTTGAACTTAGAACGTTTTGAAAAAAATGCATAACCCTCACCAAATATTTTAGAAAGCCTTCTATCGAAATTGTAAATCAGCTGCCAAATTTTGGCATAAGGCATTGAGAGGGTTGACTATCAATTAAATAGGTATCTTATTGACTTCCGGGAAGGCGAGTGTCGATTTTGGAGGGATTAAAATTGTTGAAGTTGTAACTAAGTTCCACAAAGCTTATAATACGATGTTGCTCTACCGCATTGCATTTATAGGCAGTTGCTCTACCGATTCTAGTATCTACACTCTTCGATGAAAGAAAAAATATGTGATAATATTTGAATTTTTACTAATGTTGTGTAATAAACCCAAACATTTGATATTATCAAGAAATTACATTATGATACTTTTTCTCTATTGCAGTGCTAGAATGTGTAACAAAAAATTATCGAATGCCTTTGAATTTTGTTATTCATGGATTCTTTGCTCTTGGAGAAATGCTTGTATCTGGTATGGCGTATGTGTTTCGTGAATGGAAAGATTTACTGTTTGTTACAGGTTTCCCACACATTCTGCTGTTTATTATAGCACTCATGTAGGTATACCTAAGCAGATTGTTACCTTAATCTGTTCGGATATTAAATAACCTTGATATAAGTTAGTTCAAAGTTTATTGTATAAATGTATGTAATCATATTTCTCATGTATTCAGTTAAAGGATGTCGAAATTACGTTCCGTACGAACACAGACGCACAAAGACACATTAGCTTGTTTTGAAACCACACACTGTTGCTTATAATTGGTTAAAGTCACACACATTTACAATTAGATCGAAAAATACTCGCACTTCACGTGCATGTATCTGTGACAGTGAGTACAGTAAGAAAAGTATATGTAGAACCAGTTACTCATGTGTACAAATTCACACACACACACACATACACACATTTAATTACATATAACTATATTTCCGATATATTGACATATTGAGCTATCATCTAACTCTGTATATGGAGTTGAAATGAAGAGGTGGAAAACAAACCAGTTTCTGGCAGCTAACAACTTCACAATATTCATATCACAATACTTAGATATGCCGAATACCGTCCAAATATTTATAGCTAAATCCATTAATTTCTTTAACTTGATTATAAATTGTATTATATTGTTATCATTCCAAACTTCATTTTTACTCCCAAAAGAAATACTAGATTATCGTCATTAAAATGTTTTTTACATTCAAAGATATCTTCCAGAATCTCCTCGATGGCAGCTTAACAAAGGAAGGTTTGAAGAAGCTGAAAAAACCTTTAACAAGATAGCAAGAACGAATAAAAGAGGCACCGTGAACACTGGGCATATTCTTCATGAACTTCAAAGAGAATCAGAAAGTAAAATTACATTTAATGTTGAAGTAATGGAAAATATAAATGTCGAAAAGAAGGGAAAACTCAAATTAAAAAAGAAGTCCCACACAGCAATTGATTTGTTAAAAAAACCTCGAAGAGCGATCATTTCAGCAATAATTTGGTTTAACTGGTAAATATTTTATTGTGTTACAATAAAGAAAGAGACTTCTCTGGAAACTTCCACTTACGTACTTAAAACTACAGATTTATCAATGGTTCTAAGTTGATCATTAGTTAATTTTTATACTATTTATATTGTAGGTTTGTCAACAGTATAATTTACTACGGAGTGACACTAAACTCTGTTGATATGTCCGGAAACCAGTACATAAACTATTTGATGATGGTGGTAATAGAGATTCCAGCCAGCATTATTGGATACCTAACGTTTCGCTGGTTTGGTCATCGTACGCCGATCGTTTTCTTCATGGTGTTTGGTGGAATTAACTGTATTGTCTCAAACTTTGTGCCAAAAGGTAATAATTTTTCCAACCAACTAATCTTTCTATGTTAGAAATTAAAACATTGAAGCTTGCAAAGCAATGTCATTTGGTAAGAAAATTTCACGATCTATAGTATTTGAAAAATTGACGTATTTTCGTTTTCCTTACATTTCTTTGCAGCTAATTCTTGGTTTCCCCTCATATTAGCTGTTCTCGGAAAGATGGGTGCAACCGCGTCATTTGGTGGTATCTATCTGGCGTCAACAGAAGTATTTCCAACAGTTGTACGGTAGGTAGAAGAGTTGGACGTTTGAAACAGAATATCACATTAGTTAATCTCTAATATACTTAAGAATCTTCACATACAAACTCATACACATGTACGGTATGTATGTATGTATGCATGTATGTATGTATGTATGTATGTCATTATTCAGTTTATTTCAAGATTTCTTGCCAATAAAGAAAGAAACGGTTTCTAACCTAGATCCAAGGCTCCTTCATTGGAATTTCAACATCAACAATAGAGTATTCTTGTTTGTAGGTATGCATGTTTTATGTATGTATATATGTACAGATTTGTATGTTTTATGTATGTATTTTCATCTATATAATTGCATATCTAAGCTTGCTCATATATATTTAAATGATAAACTTCTGGCAAGTTTTACAGATTTTTACAGCTGTATGTATGTATGTATGTATGTATGTATGTATGGAATATATTTGTATATCTGGAACCACCTGTTAGCCACTATGATTCTCAGGTCTATTTACCGGGAGTAGCAGCAACTATGAAGGTCCTAGCTATGACATAAAGCGTATCTTGGATACCTTTAGATCCGGTGAAGTCCATTTCTTTCCAGATCCGATCACAGATGATTTCTTTCAGAAAGAGAGACAGAAGCCGGAAAGAAAAAGCGAGGGAAATAGAAATATTGACACCGTATTTGATTCGGACTTAAGCTAGAAGTTGTATTTCTCTCTAAAAAAAAAAACAAAAAAACAAAACAAAAGAAAAAAAAAACAAAAACAAAAACAAAAACAAAAAACAAAAGGAAATCTATAACCATGTATTATATATTTTTTAATTTTATCATATTTCAGCAACAGTGGCGTGGGTACGTCTTCATCGTTTGCTCGACTTGGCAGTCTTACTGCACCATTAATTCTTGAACTCACCGTATTCGGTTCCTGGTTACCTCTCACTGTCTACGGAGTCTTGGGCATTCTTGGTGGACTACTCATCTTCTTACTTCCTGACATGAAAGATACTTGTTTACCTCAAACATTTGAAGATATGGATAATCTGTAGAGTTGTGTCATCGTATCTTAAGATGAGCAAAGTGTGAAGAATATGCCGTAAAATGTATAAAATTCATTGTATTTGTATATTTGTTATTTAGTTATTTATTACATTTATATTGATGTCTTCCCATGGTACAAATTAAAAAAATGTACAGGTTATAATCTGTTCAATTTTTATTCCATTATATTACAGGTAATAATATCATTATCGCAAGGTGGTGAGCTGGCAGAAACGTTAGCACGCCGGACGAAATACTTGGCAGTATTTCGTCTGTCTTTACGTTCTGAGTTCAAATTCCGCCGAGGTCGACTTTGCCTTTCATCCTTTCGGGGTCAATAAATTAAGTACCATTTGCGTACTGGGGTCGACCTAATCGACTGGCCCCCTCCCCACAAATTTTGGGCCTTGTGCCCAGAGTAGAAAACAATAATATTATGATCGTCATATGCGTAGTGAACAGGGAGAATAACCAGGATGGCATATATATTCCTTCATAAGGTATTGCGCCAGATCAAGTTCGAACGTGAATAAAGTAATCGCTGCTGTATTTCTTCATTCTAGAACAATTTCTCCTATTAGATGCGTATCTGTTCATGGCATACTCGATTCGTTAGCGTAAGGGGACATTGGGACATTCAATGTTTCGACACCGTTGGGTCTCCACAGCGAAAGCTATTGTATTCTAATGACTCTACCAACAGTTTGTGGTTCTTGTTTATGAATTCAGCAGACAATTGCTGATGCGCGCTAACATCTGCTTACCGATATTAAATCATGTGTAGATTCATTCTAAATACGTTCCGGCAGATTCGAATGTATATATGCTTATCGCTGCTTTGTTATCGATCCGACTCTCGCTGTTTCCTGTGCACATGGCAACCTCTTTGAAAGGATAAGTTGTTCTCCCATAACGAAATACAGAAGCGATTAGTACATTCAGGTATGTATCTGCCGGAACTTATGGACAATGCATATATACATCATTGTATTTTATTATCATTATCGCCAAAATAAGCTGACGGTAGCTAGCTGGTCTCTACAGACGGCCGAGGACACAAGAACGATGGACTCACCACATCGCAATGCTTCTTCGTCGAAGTTGTCAAAGGCAAGTAACGATAGATTTGGAGAAATACGACTGCAGGTAAGATATGCTTGTGGGGGAAGGGAGAAAGGTTCAATATGATGGAGGAAATTATTTCTTTCAGATTTTTGGTGAGGAGGGTTTTTCTTTTTAACTGTGTGAACAATGGAAGTAGGAGTCTTTCTGAGAGGAGTTGATGCTTGGTTATAGAGTGATGCACAGTTTATAGGACGATTTTTAGGTTTAGCAAGGGACCATAAGGCTCTGGTGCAATATGATAGTAGGAATAGGGCAGCAGACAATATGAATATCTCTTGAGTTTCACTGACATGCTATATATGCATTACATAATTTCCTACACCAGCTGGAGCGGTAATTTTCACCATTATAATTCCGCCAATATGACAGACTTTACCGGCCATGATGAAATACCACAAGGTATAGAAAATACGTATTCGCCTTTATATATTTAATCTTTTATATTGAACACTCAATATTTCATCTGTTCAATAAGACATATTCCATATATTCAATAAGACATTCAATACTTTATTTAATTGTACCATCCATTTTTATTTTATATTATATATTGTATATTATATTATATATTGTATATTCCATATTCTATATCCCACATTGGTTTTGCAGGAATATAAATAAAACATAAAAAACAGACAGTGTTGGAACTCTTTTAAACAAAATAATATATTCCTCTATACACAATCATACAAAACCCCTTTTTTTGTATTTATTTTTACTCGCATATACATATATATATATATATATTGCTTCACACACATATCAAATTAGCGTCACTTTATATCTTAAAACGAAAGCGCTATTACATGCTAGAAGCAGCTGTCATAAATACTTCCTTCCGAGATTCTGTGCTGCGCACTTAATAAGAGGAAGACTTGTACCTATGAGCGAATAAACCAGGCTGTTTCAAAACAAAATGAACGAAGAACCTGCTACTCAAGAATTCAAAGGTCTGAACACTCATTTTTCTTTTCAGCTTGTTATCTTTCACACACACACACACACACACACACACACACACACACACACACACACACACACACACACACACACACACACACACACACACACACACACACACAAACATGTGTATATAGGTATGTCTATCTATCTATCTATCTATCTATCTATCTATCTATCTATCTATCTATCTATGTGTGAGTGTGTGTGTGTGTGTGTGCGGCGTGTGTGTTTGATGGCGTATATACTAACTTTTCTAATCACTTTTATGTTATCGTTTGAGGTAACAGCATTTTCTACATATATTAAATGTTTATAGTCCTATCAATTTACTCCTATTCGTTACTCATAGTTTAAACTTTTTAAACATAATATTCGATGGTACTGTCTTAGAAATTTGTTGTCAAAATAAATTTTGATTTGTTTTCAAATTTAGATTTGTCTACATCTGAAATTACGGAGAAAATATTAAAATCATGTGGCGGATATGGGTTATTTCAAAAGATACTCACTATTTTTGTTTTAATATTTGTAATAATCGATGCTCTTGGAGGTTTAGCTATGGTTTTTATAAGGGAGACGGTTCCATTTGCTTGCTATCCTGCAAACTTCAATGAATCCATGATTCCATCAAATATTTCCTTGGATGAATTCTTAAATGATGTAACTGTCAAAGACGAGAAATGTTCCGTGTATAACCTGGTTTCTGAAGAAGGATTCTATGTCTTACCCACAAGTAATTCTACGAAGGAATCCTGCAACCATGGTCGAAAGTTCTACACTGAAGATTTGTCATCTATTGTATCTGAGGTAAGTAATGCTAACTTCATGGATTAAAGTTGTTGTTTATCATATAATTATGTATTATTCTACGACCAATAGAACGGAGAGCTGTCTCTCTAGCAATCCACGTAGATATCGAAAATAAGTATCTGTCTTGTAATGTACATAAAGACAAATTTCTGCAGAATGATCTTAAAAGTTTGCAAATTGAAATAATGATGAATGGTGTAAGAAATTTTTTTTGAAGTATCCTCATCAGAAAAGAGATGACTAAATTGTTGAAGAGTTATCAACAAGGTAGAAGTGAGTATATATATATATATATATATATATATATATATATATATATATATATATATGTGCTTGTGTGTGCGTGTCTGTGCGTGTGTGTCTGTGTATGAGCGCGCGCGCGTGTATGTGTGTATAGGTATGTAAATATTGATTTTATCGAATGGTATTCTAGAAGTGAGACAAATTCACACTTATTTCAGTTGTGTTTTTGCCTGTAATATTTATAGCTGTTGTATATAATTTGTTGTCTATGTCTAATGAACAACTACTTTTTAAATGTTTTCTCTTTTTCTTCAGTTTGAGTTGGTTTGTGACAAAGAATGGCTGAAAAATATTGCAGTGTCTGCAACGTTTGCGGGTGTCCTTCTTGGAAATTTAGTCTTTGGTATATTTTCAGACAGGTAAGTGTTAAAAGTTAGCTGTGTATAAGAATATGATAGGTGGTATCAAAAACCGCTCCCGGACTAGTTCTGTAGTGCGCCAACAGATGGCAGCGCAGTGAAAGCTAGTAGCGACCTTCATGAGGCAGTATGCTGCGTGACAGTCATATGTTTACTTTGCAAGTTGTGAAATTTGTGTTTTTGTGATCACGTGTATGCTGTAGTCTGTGATTTTGTCCAAGGACAGGAACAAAGTGCCTACGTGAAATTTTGCGTTAAACTTAGGAAGTCTGCTACAAAGACATTGAGCATGCTTCGGCATGCTTGCAGCAACGAGGCAATAGGTTGTACGCAATGTTTCAAGTGGCATGAGTGCTTCAAAAGAGGAAGAACGTCCCTGGAAGACTTGTCACGAGTGTCACCCTCGGAAATGTAGTATTGAGTAGAATTCTCACCCCGAGACCATACCGTCAATCGAAGGTTCTACTGGGACGAAAGTGATCGGATCTGTGGATTGCAAAGAACTGGTTTCTTCACGACGAATTGCACCCTTGTCACCTAAATCTCCTCACTCATGAGTTTCTCACCAAAAGTAACATGGTATCACTTCCGCACCCGTCCTGTTCGCCAGATTTAACACCTGCAGACTTCCATCTCTTCCTCAAGATGAGAATGCAGTTCAAATGTCGCTGTTTTAACTCCGTTGCTTTGATCCAGAGAGAATAGCAGAAAGTTCTGGACTCGCTTTCGGTAAACGACTTCCAGGTCGAATTCTAAAAGTGGCAGGAATGCTGGTACCGGTGTATTGCTGCGCAAGGTGACTAT
Source organism: Octopus bimaculoides (assembly GCF_046866305.1). Taxonomy (NCBI): domain Eukaryota; kingdom Metazoa; phylum Mollusca; class Cephalopoda; order Octopoda; family Octopodidae; genus Octopus; species Octopus bimaculoides. The sequence goes on from NC_142940.1 coordinate 62,252,788, forward strand.
TTCGAAGGAGAGAACGTTAAAATTTAGGTACATAAGTAATTTTTTTTATGAAACATAACTTGTCCTGAAACTTTTTTTTATAGAACGTTGTATATATGTACATATATACATACACATATATATATATATATATATACACATATATATACACACATACATACGCATGTATGCATATATATATAAATACATATACATATGTATATATATATATGTTTATGTATATAATAATAATACATATATATGTATATATGTATATGTATATAATAATATACATATATATTCTTTGATGGCTTACACACACACACGCACACATGTAAATATGCGTGTATGTTTATACATTTGTAGAGAGAGGGAGAGAGAGAGAGAGAGAGAGAGAGAGAGAGAGAGAGAGAGAGAGAGAGAGTTTGTTTGTTTGTTTGTGAGGAATAATGACAGAACAAGAGAGAAGTACCTGGGAGTAGCTTAATAATTTGACATAAATAGAACGGAAGCTTTGACAAGTAAAAAAATACAAGATGCTTCGTTCACAAAATTTAGAACCGTATTTTGTCTCAATGATTTTATTTTTGGCAGATTCGGCCGATATAAAACCTACTGCGTTGGAGAAATAGTTTACATTTGTTGCAGTTTAACCAAAATAAATGCACCAAATTATATCGTGTTCGTCGTTATGTACTTTTTGGAAGGATTCGGAATTGGAGGCACCTACATAATCTTATACACCATTTGTAAGTGTTTTAACATTCTTCTTATGCTAACTATTCGTTATTCGCTATCCTGCATTTTAAAAGTTCCATGCAAAAGTCTCCCACACTACAGAGTGCACCTTCGTGTTCTTGAGAGGTGCATCATTGTCTTTTGAGAAAAGGGCGTAGAACTCCGTCTGATATATCTAGTTGATGGTATTTTTTTTGTTGGTTCTGCTGTCACTTTAATGTTTCAACTGTTTGGGTTTTAGAACGTATCGTATTTTTGTTATAAGTTCAAATTCCGCCGAGGTCGACTTCATCTTTCATCCTTTCGGAGTTTGATATCATCATCATCATCATCATCATCATCATCACCAAGGCGGCCATCTGAAAGTGTTGTTAGCACTCTGGAAAAAAAGCATAACGGATTTTTCGTCCTTCTTTACGCTCTGAGTTCAATTTCCGCCGAGGTTGACTTGGCCTTCCGTCCTATGGAAGATGATAAATTAAGTGTACCAGTCAAGCACTGGGGTCGACATACTTAACTAGTTTATTGACTTCAGAAGCATAACAGAAACCAAGTGGAAAACATAAATATACCTCACATTAGGTTTTCTGATATCAACTGTCCTGCTCTTCACAAAATCATGATTCTGTTAAGATGTATAGCGACCTGTCCTCCTTTATATACAATCGGAGCTGGAGGGATAAAACTGAATCAGATCCGAATTGGAATCAAAATGAAATGGCGCATAAGTAATTACTGAAAACAGTTATACGAAATGTTTGAAGTGTTAGGCAAGTAAATAAATAAGGTATGCCATGTAAGGACTTCACCTAATATGAGAAGGCAGTTCTAAGGCAGCCAGCTGGCAGGATAGTTAGCTCCCCAGGCAAAATGCTTCCTGGCGTTTTGTGGGTCATCACGTTCTGAGTTCAGATTCTGCTAGGGTCGACTTTACCTTTTATCGCTTCGGGACCTATCTCTGAATTTGCTGGTCTTGTTGAAAAATTTGAAGCTAAAATATGAATCAGTATTTGTTTGTTATACAATTAAATTGACATAAATGACAAACAGAAATACCAGCGTAATATTTTCCCTTTATTACAGTGATAGAATGTGTCACTCAAAATTACAAAATGCGTTTGAATTTTGCTTTTCATGGAACATTCGCTGTTGGAGAAATAATCTTAGGCGGTGTGGCGTATTTACTACGTAAATGGCAGCATCTATTGTATGCTTCATGGTTTCCACACATTATGATATTCATTATTGCATTGAAGTAAGTATATCTTCGCATGTTTTAACGATAATCTAGTTGAATAATGTTTAAACGTATTTACAGCTTCCTAAAGTTAATTATCCGTGTTACCTTATCGTAGAAATGCATGTAAATCCTACCCGTATGAAGGGTTTGACTTCCTTATACCAAAATTGCATTCCATATGTACATACAGACAAAGATGCCTACTGCACATGCGAACGCTCACACACTCTTAGTCAGACCCAACCAAAAAGACACGCAAACTATATAGTTTACAGCTTCACAAGGTTTTCTACGAATTTCATCACTGCTTAACTTGATACTAAAACGAATTATATTATCTATTTAAACTAAATATTTTATAATTTCGATTTCAATTTTTCCAAGAATGCTAGATTACCTCATTGTCTGTAAATGATTCTTATTCGGCAGATATCTTCCTGAATCTCCTAGATGGCTTCTTAATAAAGAGAGATTCACAGAAGCTGAAAAATCCTTCAACAGGATAGCAAAATTAAATGGAAAAGACAACGAGGATATGGTAAATCTGATTCAGGAACTTCAAAGGAAAGCTGACGGCAAGTCCAAATTTGATGCGGAAGTTGTGGGAAATAAGAATTTAGGAAAAAAGCAAAGAATTCCTAAAAAGCAGAAAACAGCAATTGATTTATTAAAAAGGCCGCGAAGTGCGATGATTTCTACAAACATTTGGTTTAACTGGTAAATATTTTATCTTGTTAGTTAAAAATTATAGTAAATGCTTAGCTAAATAGTCTACTGTAACACCTCTGGTTATATTGTAGTAAATACATCGCCCTAAACATTAGCCAGTCTTTATATATAACCAATTTCGGAAGCTATCGCTAATACATACATACATAAATACATGTACATAATTACATACATATTTTCGTACAAACATACCATCATCCATTCACACACACACACACACACACACACACACACACACACACACACACACACACACACACACACACACACACACACACACACACAGTGTCTTTAGAAGAGAGACAGATATTCTCCGTATAGAATACACTTCATAGTGCTCAAGAGTTTTAAACTTGAGGAGCCGGTAGAGAAGTAAATGAAAGGATAAGCAAGTTAGGCCAAGTCGATAGACAAAACAAAATATTAAATACAATGTAAAATTCTTCTCTGAAGACGGATTCTGGTATTATCCGATGATGGAATCAATTTACAATCATTAGATCGGACCACCAAGCCCCAAGAAACAACCGTTGGACACGTAAAAGTCTAATTCAGCCCCTTTAATTCTTGACATCATTTCTATTCTATGCACGTTGGACCTTCTTACATGTAAACCTATGTATATATATATTGTATTTAATATTTTTTGTATATCGACTTGCCTAACTTGCTTATCTTTACATTTACCTGTATATATATATATATATATATATATATATATATATATATATATATATATATATAGATAGATAGATAAATGCACATGTATATAAATGTACACACACACACATATATATATGTACACATAAATACATTCATATATAAATGTATATATATATATATATATATTCATATACATATATACACAAGTATATATATATATATATATATATATATATATATAAAGATATATATATATGTGTGTGTGTGTGTGTGTGTGTTACTAATGGCCTAAATATTATTGTCGATTATCCAAGATTTTTCTCAATCGCAGAATATTTTTATTGCAGGTTTGTTAACAGTATGCTTTACTACGGAGTAACATTAAATTCTGTTGACATGTCCGGAAATCGTTATGTAAACTATTTGATGATGGCAGTAGTAGAGATTCCAGCCAGCATTATTGGATACCTAACGTTTCGCTGGTTTGGTCATCGTAAGCCGATCGTTTTCTTTATGGTATTTGGAGGAATTAACTGTATTGTCTCAAACTTTGTGCCAAAAGGTAATATTTGATTACATCACTTATTAATATTTTTTAAATATTGCACATATTAAGCAATATCATGCAGTTATATTATGCTATAATTTTCTGGACGGTGACGACTTTTAAACGCTAAAGAATTAAAAGTACTCACGTATGTCTTATATATCTTATATTTGTGAATGGCGCGTGTGTATGTGTGTCACCCCCAAAATATGTTAATATCAGTTTGATATTACCAGTATTCACCGTTCTTTAACCCTCAGTGCACGCGACACGCATACGTAACGTAGAATTCTCATACCAGGCTTACGCTACCTACACGATAATAAGCCTTGAAAATTTGGTTAATGTTGACTTAAGAATCTCGTCATTTTTAATAGCTCAGTAATCCAGTCGCTAGTTATGTGAAGCAAATTGTCTTCCATTACATCATCTGACCTCATTATTTTGAAACAGTAACTCAACGAACGAAATTGTCAAGGGGAGTTACAAAGATGAATGTTCGTTACCCTCACTCGGGAAAGTTTACAAAACACCGACTCGACTCGCTACAGACAAGTTCGGCATACGATCCTAAGTATTGTGGACGTAAAAACCGGAATAAACAACCGTAAAATAAAAATTGTCCAACATTCTTATAGTTACACTTATTCACTGCCCTCGACCTGTAAAATATTTGATGCACATCGGAAGTACAAAAAAAATGGAGCTGGCTACGGGATTTGAACCCAGAACGAAAATAAAAAGCCTCAAAACCTAACAAATATCGCAACGCATTTCGTCCTACGTTTTAGTCAGTTTTCTGCCTTGTGTAAATCACCTGCATGCAGGACAACCACCCAACCAGATACTTTAATGTCATCAGATTATACAATTTCAGATCGTCATCCTCGGGAAACAACTGCAATAATATTGTTTTCAAATTTTGGCACATGGCCAGCAACCTCGGGACAGGGGTTAAGTCGATTACATCGACTGGTACTTACTTTATTGACCTCGGAAAGATGAGAGGCAGAGTCCACCTCAGTGGAATTTAAAGTTAGAACGTAAAGACGGACGGACGGAATGCCGCCAAACATTTTGTCCGGTGTGCTAATGATTCTTCCAGTTCGCCATCTTCAAACTGACATAATTTTGCCGAAATAATTCTCCTAAAACTATGAGTACTCTTGAGTTTTTGAGTTATTTGCTTGATCCTGTCAAACATTGTTTTCCTTTGATAAAGTCCTAAATATATTAGTTAATTTCTCACATAATAATGATGACGGCTGTGTTTCTATGGGCTTAAAGATCATTGACAGTAACCCAACTCCACAAAAATTCATTAATTCGGTTGATTGTTGAATACTTATTCACTGACTGGAATGAACTCACTATTCTCTTAGGTCCTGCAGAATTCAAGAGCCCTAATCCTCTTCTATCTAATTCTGTTCTTCCGACCAATGAACATATTATAATTACAATAATTAAATATTTTTTTCTCACTGTACTAAAATATATTTTCAGCTAACCTTTGGTTTCCTCTGATATTAGCTGTTCTCGGGAAGCTGGGTGTGACAGCATCATTTTTCGGTATTTATTTAACCTCAACAGAACTATTTCCAACAGCTGTACGGTACGTGCAATGTTTTACCATTTGAACAAGAATTTCGCACTAATTACAATGTGCTTTAATTGGAATGATTCTGATATAAAATAAATTGGGCCCACTGTATGCTTAATCCAGAAAGGTCAACGTTCTCCAGTTCGATAAAAGGAAATTATCCACATGTTTGCTGAAAGTCTTTTTCTAGAATTTAGTAGTTCGGTGGGGTTCTTGGATTGAAAAAAGAAAAGGATAGAGTTCTTTCGGTTATAAAAAAGGTCTGTATAGCCTAAAGAGATAGTGGGTAGTAAGTGAAATAGAGTAGGGAGAGAAGATTGCGGAGGGCAACGTTACATCTAATACATGGAAAAGGAATGACGGTGCAAGAAAGAAAATAGAGATAAATTAAACATAGATAAAACAATAGGCTTCAATTAATTTTCTATTTGGTGATTACTGATTGTAACCTTACCCAAAATGTCAAAACGTTTCCGTCAATATAGATGGAAATCTGTTACAGTGGAAAACACATTATCATTCACTACATCTCTCTATCAAGTTGTCTCTCTCAATCTCTCTCTTCCTTATTTATTTCATCTTGTTTTGTTTAACGATATAATCAAATCCACATATCTATAAAGAAATCGACAGGAACAACCATTTACAGTGGAGTTGCCGTGAAATGTTAAAACCCCAGCGTTTCGGATAGAGTACTTCTTCAGGGGAAACATCTTTTATGTGTTAAAAGTATTAGATTTTCCCATCCCCAGAGCAACTTCATTGTACACTTTCCGTCGATTTCTCTAAATACTACAAGTCTTGCTGATGCCGATCATCATCAGTCTACTTGGATTCTCTTTTTTCTAAACTTGTCAATGTTTATATAAAATGTGTTCTGTTTTCTTTTCTATTCCAGCAACAGTGGCATGGGAACTGCTTCATCGTTTGCTCGAGTTGGTGGCATTCTTGCACCAATAATTCTTGGACTTTCCATATATGGCTCTTGGATACCTCTCAGTGTCTATGGGGTCTTCGGAATTGTTGCTGGATTGCTGACCCTTTTGCTTCCCGAAATGAAAGATGCTTGTTTACTTCAAACATTGGAAGACCTGCATGATTTGTAAATTTATCATTGAAAACTCCTTTCGAGTAATTTCATGGAAACAAGAATGAAATATATAAACGTCTAATATGACCAGTATACTGCATTATTTTAAATATTTATTATTTGTTATACTTACAGCAAATTATAACATTTGTAAAAGTCCCAGGTGTACACACACACACACACACACACACACACACACACACACACACACACACACACACACACACACACACACACACACATAATAAATCTTGCGTTGGATATACGGTATTGTTCCTGTGGTCTTCCACCCTTATGTATCCATTCTTACTATAATTTGAATTCTAGCTGATGCTGAGCACTTCAACTCTAGCCCGTTTTTATGTATTGTTATATTAACAATATCTAATTATACAAAGAATTATAGCTTATATATATATATACACATACACACGTGAGTTAAGTTAGAGGTTATAGCAATCGTCTAAGCGATATTTCTATCCAATGAATTAACTGGTGTCTTACCCATATGTGATTATGAGTATTAATATTAATGCTCATAAATGATAGATAAGGAATGAATAAACCGAAGTTTATATTTAAGGAAAACAAAAAAAGAAAATGGAGATATAATTGAGAATTGATAAAGACCAATTATTATTTATTGATTATAAAATGACAAAATCTCATCTGACAGTTGTTTCTGTTGGCGCTATTCATTCAAGGCATTGTCAGACTTAATAACTACAATAATAATTATTATAATAATTAATTGTAAATAAGTAATTATAACAACTTAAATAATGGAACATCATCAGAGCAGAAAAGTAAAATTGTCAATTTTATCTCCATTTGCTTTTTTTCCTTATATATATATATATATATATATATATATATATATATATATAGATATGCAGGGCAGGGAATCGTCAATTAGTAATAAAATAAATAATTAACAATTTTGCCGGGTAGCTCAGTATGAAAAACCTTTTCGGTAAAAAACATTTATAATCATAAATATATAGGGATTGACAGTAACCTGCTTCTCCAACATACTGAGAATTCAGAAATAGCAGTCAAAGAACTACTGATTTCAAAACTACAAATTATTACTCCAGATTGATAGCGATATTTTTGATACACACAGAACAAAAAACAGTAGAGAAGAGTAAATTCTTTACTCTTAACTGTGAAACGATCGTACTAAATTAACTAAAGGCAAGTGTTTTTTTACTCTTCTCTACTGTTTTTTGTTCTGTGTGTATCAAAAATATCGCTATCAATCTGGAGTAATAATTTGTAGTTTTGAAATCAGTAGTTCTTTGACTGCTATTTCTGAATTCTCAGTATGTTGGAGAAGCAGGTTACTGTCAATCCCTATATATTTATGATTATATATATATATATATATATATATATATATATATATATATATATATATATATATATATGTATATATATATATATATATATATATATATATATATATATATATATATATATATGTATGTATGTATGTATGTATACACACACACACACACACACACATATATATATATATAGACATACATACATACATACATACATACATATATATATATATATATATATATATATATATATATATGAAAGCCATATAACACAAACGTCACTTATGAAAATCATCAGCAAACAGGGCAGCATAAACTGTTCCAGCCATGGCAATCACGGTTGAAGAGAAAGATGGCATATCAGCAGTATTAAGATCATGGTCTTAAACTTTGCCACTGGGTCAGCAATTTCGGGGGAGGGTAAAGTTAATTAAATCGCGCCCAATGCTCAACTGATACTTATTTTATCGATCTCGAAAAAGATTAAGGCAAAGTCGACATCGGCGGAACTTGAACTCAAAATGTAAAAAACGGACGAAATGCCTCTAAGCATTTTTCTTGGTGCGGTAACGATTCTGCCAGGGCATTGTCCTATAGCTGTATTAAGATAGCGTTAATACTAAGCGAGTCACTGTTAACGTTAAGAAGTGGAATATTTATGAAAGTTTAGTAGCTGGCGAAGCTGCTAAGATTTAAGAATGTACTGCTGTACCTGAGACTACAGGAACGAACTATATGAGACACGAGAGAGGGAAGGCGGAAGAGATGGGAGAAAGACTGGGTGAGATTCAGCAGGATGTTGTCATAGATAATGTAATGAAATGGGCGACGGGGGAAGAATAAGTAAATGAATTAGTAAATATATATATATATATATATATATACATACATCCATGTTCATATATATATATATATATATATATATATATATAAACAATATATGAGTATATGCATATATATGTACATGTATGTATATACGTTCATCTACATGTACATATAGATACATAACTGGGTACATGACGTGGCAAAAGAACAAGGACAAAATGGTAAACAAGGTGCAACAAACAAGCAGGCCACATAGAAACATCCCCTTCATCAGCTGCCACCATTAAAACTCCGGCGTTTCGAAGGATTAAGGCAGTACCGTACACACACACACACACACACACACACACACATATATATATATATACATGCATACATATATATATATATATATATATATATATATATATACATACATACATACACACACACACACACACACACACACACACACACACACACATATATATATATATATATGTATATATATATATAATATTGCATATAAATGTATAGTTAACAAAATGAAAGAAGAAAAGAAAGAAAGAAAAAAGATGCAAAAGAAAATAAGAAAATAAACATAAAATATCAACTTTCTTTTATCTGTTGTACACAAACTGTTCGTTCCAATTTATTTAAGGAATTATTCATGGCTCTATAAGTCTTCAAAACTTCGTAGATATACGAGAGGTATTATTCCATCCTGATCTCGTTTTGGCAAGCATGGAATTTCCCCATTCAAATGCTGCTACATTAGAATTTTGAAAAGACAAATAAGCTTCTTCAATGTTTTTGCGGTTTCAAGCTTTATTCAGCGAAAGAACTATTGAAAATAAAGCACTAACGGTGAAATACTTCCAATACATATTGGTTTCAAATTTTGGCACAAGGCCAGCAGTTTCGGGCGTGGGCTAAGTCTGTTACACACAAACGCTCTACTTGCAACACCAAGACCGAGCTGGCATTCAAGATCGAGGAAGTGTTCGCAGATCTTCCCAGGGACACAGTAAGGAATGCATGTGCCAAGTTCCGGAGGCGTCTTGAGGGGGTGTTGGAAGCTGAGAGTGGCTTCTTTGAGTAAACTGTTACGTCACAGCTATAATCTAGATCACATTTTTGAGTTTTTTTTTTAAATACTGTCAGCTGTCTTGCTGATGTGAATGAATATTTCTGAAAATTAAAGAGAAAGACGATAACTCTAGACAAGTGACTGCTTCAAAACTCCCACCTTCTATATCTAGACTATAAATTCACATTCATACAAACAATAATTGGTGCAGTTGTCTTTCTGATAATCTGGATAAACAAAGGTCTTCAGAAAAAGAAATCAACCGATTTGCATTTTACAAATACAATCCGTAAGTGGAGCAGTAAAAAATATGGAAGACCTTTCTCAAGTTTACAATGTGATATTGTGTTTGTTGTCTATATTCCAGCGATGGAACTTTGATCTTAGTTAGAAACCAGTTTCTGCCTAAGAATAATAATTTAAACAATTAAAACCATACACAATACATACATACATACATACATACATATGTCTAACAGTTGGAAGCAATTACCTGTTTCACCATCTTCAAACTTTCTCAGTAACCACCATTTCAGATTACATTTACCGAATCTAGTCTGCTTACCGAACAAATCAGCAACCTTTCAATCACTCCACCGGACGGCCAGTTTCGACACTTAATTATTGGCCGACATTGTCAGATATCTCGCCGCCAATAAACGTTGATGAAAATAAGGAGCTATAATATAATGGAGTCAGGTCAGACAAATGTATACTTCTGTTGTAAATTTGTGAATTGTAGTATTAAAAAAAAACATATGTGAAATAAAGAAACAACAAATATATAAAATAAGGCAGTATATATTTTCATAAATTTCAAATTAGATACTCGTACACTTTCATGTATTTGAATCTCTCCGAAATGGATTTTCTACGATAAACCAAATCTACAGATTATCCATGTCTTCCAGTGTTTGAAGTAAACAAGCATCCTTCATTTCAGGAAGCAAAAGGATCAGCAACCCAGCGGTAATTCCGAACAGTCCATAGACAGTAAGGGGTATCCAAGAGCCATATACAGAGAGCCCAAGAATTACTGGCGAAAGTATTGCACCAATTCGAGATAAAGATAAAGCCGTACTCAAGCCATTGTTGCTGAAATATATATAGAAAGATATATATAAGCAAGGATGAAATCTTTATAAAATTTTATCAAGTAACCAGCATGTAATAAAACCATATAGGAAACAATAAAAAAATTTAGTTACATTTCTATAATTATATATTTTGTATAAAAAAAAATATACATACACATTTGACATATTTGTATGTATTTATTTTGCCAGAAAAGAAAACAGAAATATCGTGAGATATGTATGCATATGTATGTATATATGTGTGTATACCTACTAACTCATACGTGTGTGTGTGTAACAACTGAAGCATTCTCCCCAAAGAATCAACTACACCTACCGTACTTCTGTTGGAAAAAGTTCCGCTGACGTCAGAAAAACACCGTCAAATGCTGCTGTCGTACCGAGCTTCCCGAGGACAGCTAATATCAGAGGAAACCAAAAGTTAACTGGAAAGAAATCGTACGAAATGAAAATAAACGTATTTAACATTTGTAAATATCGAGTGACGTTGGTGAGGAAGTGTTTGGGAATTCATTAAACGAATGGATTTTGTGGAGATGGGATACGCTGTCTATGATCTTTGGGTGTATAGTAATAGCACCCTCAGATGCAGATAACGAATACGGTAAACTATTTTTCGTTGGTGAAGTTTGAGAGGCCCTAACGCTAACCCTAACAAGTAATTACTTAGGCTGTAGAAGTACGAAGATCTTTTGAGGGGTGGGGGAATTTTTAGCAACGTTATGCAATTTTATTACGGAAGATGGTCCGAGATTGAATAGCTTGATGATTTTACAGCATTTAGTCGCTAGATTAAGTCTGATAGTAAACAAATGTTTTGGTAACAGTTCACTTTGTAAGAATATTGACACTGGAGCTAAAGTTACTAATATTCAGTCTTAGATGTAAGGCGGTGAGCTGGCAGAATCATTAGCAGGACATAAAGCTTAGCGGCATTTTTTCCCGTCTTTACGTTCTAAGTTCAAATTCCGCCGAAGTCGACTTTGCATTTCATCCTTTCGGGGTCGATCTAATAAGTAGCATTTGAGCATGGGGGCCAATATAATCGACACACTCACTCAGCCCAGCATGTTGGCCTTGTACCGAAATTTGAAACCAATATTCAGTCTTAGAAATAATTCTTCACATATATTTCTTAAACGGGTCGTACACGTGATTTCTCTCTGGATGATGAATAAATAACTCAACCGTATTTTACACAAACGTTTAGGCACAATATAATGTACCTAAACTTTGTAAAGAATACAGCTAAGTTATCAATCCAACAAATAATTACTAGCTCTGCTTTTTTATGCATACACTGCAATATAGGGATACATGTAATTGTTCAAATGCTATGCAGAGAATTATGAATCTGTTTTATCGTATGACATGCATTCGTATGTTTAATATTTATATATTTAATAATGAATGAATAATATTATTTGATGTAACTAAATATTACCTTTTGCCACAAAGTTTGCGACAATACAGTTAATTCCGCTAAATACCAAGAAGAGACAAAGCGGCTTACGATGTCCAAACCACTTAAACGTAAAATGACCGAGAATGTTGGCTGGAATTTCTACAGCTGACATCAATAGAAAGTTTAGGTACCGATTGCCAGACATGTCAACGGAATTTAGCGTCACTCCATAATAAATCATAGCGTTCACAAACCTATAATAAAATGGTAAAATTTGAAAAATACCTTGGTTATCAGGCAATATTCAATATATACAAACCGTGGTTTCTATAGCGGTTACTAATAAAAATTGCTAATTCGTGATGTCCAAATATTTGTATGTATTAGAATATTTCAAAGAGTATTTACCATTTGCATATTTAATGTTGAGCATCATAAATTCATTTACCAGTTAAACCAAAGGTTTATAGAAATCATCGCTCTTCGAGGTCTTTTTAGCAAATCAATTGCTGTGTAAGTCTTGTCTTTAACTTTTCGGTTATTTCCATGGTTTACATTTTCAATAATTTTGCCATCAAATTCTGATTTGCTTTCTGCATCTCTTTGAAGTTTCCGAATAAGTTTTATCATATCTTCATTGTCTTTTTTATTTGTTCTTGCAATCCTACTAAAGGACTCCTCAACACTTGCAAATCTTCCTTCATTAAGAAGCCATCTTGGAGATTCAGGAAGATATCTGCCAAGTAAAAACTATTGATAGCGTATCAAATAATAAAGTATTATTACAGAAGTTGAAATAGAAGTTATAGAATATAGTTTGAAATTACAGCATAATATAATTTAGAAGCAATATAAACATGTAATGCAATCTTCAGAGGAACATGTGAAACTTTATACAATATGATTGATGTGTTTACCATATGTATGTACTGTAATGCGCATGACATTAAGCTGATAGTTGTCACTAAGTGGTATGTTTTCTGTGTATTTATTCTAGGAACACGTACTCACGTAAGTACCAAGTTGTATTATAAACCAGCACAATAAACTCGTAATGTCAGAAAACTTGGTAACCTTATAAACATGGTGAGGTATATATTTTGCTGGAATGTATTTATACATCATAACCCTCTCTAAAGTGTACCAATGTGATAAGTCAATATTACTGAATATGAAATCCTCGAAATAAACTGCAACATGAGAAATTGCTTTTTCTTACATGTATCTATCTTATTTTACGAATATCTCAAGTCATCATTTTGACGAACCAGAATCAACTCACGTAATCATCTCCAATTTCTTAATATGAATAATCTTGAAATGAAATAAAGAAAAGAGTACTGAATAAAAGTGGGAAAATAACCTAACGTTTCAAATGAATATCTATATATATTCCAACCAACTATAGGAGTTGTCCAGAGATTTCTCTCTGTCCCTTTTACGGTTACTACAATTACTCATACACCTTTATATTAGTTGTTCGTCTAACGTCGCGATTCCCCCACGTTCACCTAAGATTGTACCTAATTCTCTTCATCCCTCCATCCCAGTGTTTTCTCTATCATATCCTAATAAATACAATAATAAAATTTTTCCGTTGAACTATTACTCTCTGAAACAAAATTTAATCTCCTATTTCCTTCTCAATGAGTGTGTGTTGGTATATCCACGGAGGGAACTTATAAATATTTTGATGTATCACTACGCGCGTTTCCACATCTCACATGTTTCTTACGATCCTATTCCGTATTCCTAGAATGATTACAGTACATTCCGTAGTATCCATAGACATCAGGTGGATAATAGTTCATGCGTTCATTTCATCAGGCAATATGGTATTAAAGTTGGAAGCAACGAATGTATCTGTACCTATGTGTCTGCACACAAGAAATACAATTTTAATTTTTTATTCCAATATATAAGAAGGCCATATATATACTTTACATATATCTGTATACAATTTACATATATCCGTTTATATTATTTACATTGACTATCTCTCAGTAAACTACGTACAGGTTTGAATGATAATCAGTTAGATTATTATCATAAACTGAAAAGAGATACCTACTTCAACGCTATAATGACGATCAGAATGTGTGGAATAGTTGCAGCATACAATAGATGATGCCATTTACGAAGTACATATGCCACTCCAGCGAGAAGTATTTCTCCAACAGCGAAGAAGGCATGCATAATAAAATTCAAATGCGTTCGGTAATCTTGGGAGACGCATTCGATCACTGTAAAAAAAAAAAAAAAAAAGAATCATAGTAGAATTACTTTAAAGAAACTCGCAAACTAGACAGAATATATGGTTGCATTTAGGATATAACACCCAAAATATTATTTAGAAATATATATATCACTCCCAGCGTGCATCCAAGATGTCATTTCAAACTCTCACAAAACATTAAAGAGAAGAACATTCTGAAGCAAGCATTCTTGACGGGCCCATGAGACTGGTTAAGCTTTAAAAGGGCGCATTTATATTTATATTTTTATACGTATGTGTATATATTATGGTGCAATAAAAATGTCACATACAACAGTTAAGAATTAAATGTTTGCGTGAATAGAATTATAAAATACTTACATATGGTATATAAAACTATATACGTGCCAGACAATGCAACTCCTTCGACAAAATAAAAAATGATGAACACAATAAAATCTGGTGAGTATATTTTGGCAAATCCGCAACATATGAGAAGCAAGTGTGCGACACAAAACGTTTTAAATCTACCGAATCTGGCAAAAAGAAAGAAAAAAAATTAGACGAATAACGAATCTCCAGGCACTTTCTCCAATATATGCTTAGGTGGAATTCCTATATTCGTCCTCCGTGCATGTTAATTGATAAACTACGTTTCTTCTTTTACAGATGATCCTAGTTTATCAATTAAAATGTAGGAACTCGACCACAGCATGTAGAGGAGAGACTGCTAGGAGTATAGAGGGAAAGAATGGAAGTCAATCGGAAAGAATATCGCGATAAGAAACTTCTGCCGATATCTTATTAGCAAACTAAGGAGAAACATGACGGCATGCTGATAATTAAGATAATTTCGATACATCAACATGGTCCATCTTTACGGCAGGTGCGGGGAAATTACATTTGTAAATGAACGGAAATCGTTTCTTAATAAGAAAAATTACTTGATAGCTAGCAACCTCACCATTACTACTATATGGCACCACAAAGACTGTAAAAGGAAAATACTACAGGCAAATATAATATTTAGGATTCCCCACGTATAAGTATGCCTGTATCGAAAATCACGGTGTAAATCTAATATTGCAGCATCACCAGGAGAAAAAAAGAGAAAAATTATCATAGACTTATAAGATGGTTTATATACATTGGTGTTAGTGTTAGATTAATAAACATTCACTAGTGTGTTAGTAAACGTTCATTGATAAATTAGTAAACCTGCATGTTTGATCCATATACGCACACACATGCACCAATACCCACACTCACATACACACTGTACAGTTGAAAAGATAAAGGCACTAAACATAAAACAGAAAAAAATATAAAGAAATAAATGTTTTACCATCCACACTTTTCACAAAATAGAGATCTACACAACCGCGAACGCGTGCACGCACGCACGCGCGCACACACACACACACACACACACACACACACACACACACACACACACACACACACACACACATACACACACAGAGTTTTATAGTATTTATTTTAAATTACATTCTAAAGTAAATGTTTCATACTTACTTGTCTGACAATACACCAAATAATAAATTTCCCAGCATAAAGCCTGCAAACATTGTAGAGAATGCAATGTTTCTCATCCAATCTCTTTCGCAAGTCAAATCGAACTTAGAAAAAAAAAGCAAAAAAAAAAACAGAGAGAGAGAATGACTTTTTGAATAATATAATTGGTGAAACGCACTTATAAAATTATTAAAAAAAAAAGCAGTTAAAAAGAGTGTAAAAGTATACAGCGAAGGCACGTTGCTCAGTGGTTAGAGCGTCGGGTTCGTAATTGTGAGGTTATGAGTTCGATTTCTTGACCAGGTCGTATGTTATGTTCTTGATCAAAATACTTCACTTCACGTTGCTTCAGTTCACTCAGCTATAATGTGTTGTGACATCATTGGTGCCAAGCTGTACCGATCTTTACTTTTCTCTTGGACATCAATGGCATGGAGAGGAGAGACTAGAATGCATAGACTACTGCTGGTCTTCCACAAAATAACCTTGCTCGGACTTGTGCCTCGAAGGGGAACTTTCTAGGTGCAATCCCAATTTAATAATACTTAATCTGTATTTCACAGTTATCATTTTTATCAACTGCTCAAATTTATCTGACATCATAATTCTTTAAATTTGATGCTACCTGATAATTATCGGTCGTTCAATTTTGTGAAAAAAAAAATGTGTTGAATTGACAAATCAGGAAGAGGGCGAGTATTGAATGATGCACAATAAAAATTCTCAGAGTTGAAATTTGTTGCTTAGTTAAAGAAAGAAAACAAAGCAAAAAAAAACAAAAAAAACAACGCAATAAGTATTCGTGATTCTCAAAAAAAAAAAAAGACATTTCTTAATTTCAAATTAAGTATTAATTACAGAGAATAATTAAGCTTCATGTCTATCTGGAAATTTTTTTCTTCGTTAGCTGTTAAGTTGACAGCTACAAAAGCTTCAATCATACTGAATATCATATTTTCATCAGCTTTGCTCGATAAGTGGACATAAGTTTTACATGTACAAAAAGGAACAAAAAAAAATGAAAACGAGCAGCTAGCCAGTCAGAGTTTATATGATTACAAATAAGCTGCTTTATCTAATTTCTGACGGTTACCTTTTTGGTACATTTCTTTTTCTTATACTTTTCGACCTTTCATATACTTTTTCGCTTTACAACATTCGATAAAAATCTCATTTATATAACACTCATAATTCTAAAATTTTTTTTTTACATCTTAAATAGATATTTGCAAAGATTTTTCTTCGTGTGAATCAGTAAATGGACAATTATCAACGATACCTTCAAGAATATTCGAATAGTTGAGACGCCGTTTGTTGGTCATGAAGTAATACTTATCTATGTGAGAAACAAAGACATTTTAAACAACCAAATCAGAACTACTCACCTCAGAAACTATAGTTGACATATCCTCAGTGTAAAACTTTCGACCGTTATTACACGGTTCCTTTGTAGAATTACTGGTGGGAAGGGTATAAAATCCTTCTTTAGTATCCAGGTTATACACAGAACATTTCTCCTCTTCAACCTTCACTTTATTTAATAATTCATCCAAAGTGATATTTGGTGGGATCATAGATTCATTGAAATTTGACGGATAGCAATCAAAGGGAATCATCTCTTTTATAAACACCATACTCAATACTGTTTGGGCGTAAAATATTGCAAATATTGAATTAAAGATAGTAAGTCCCTTTTGAAATCGACCAAATCCACCACATTTCTGTAATATTTCCTCAGTAATTTCAGATGTTGGTAAATCTAAATCTGTAAAGGTAAATAAGAAAAATCAATTCCATAAAGAATTTCTAAATGTTTACTGCATACTTTACGGCAGTGGGAGCGGCGTCTCAACTTTTTCCCCCTTCGTAATTTGAGATGCATATAGGATATCAGGACTGAAGCCAACACCGAAGCCCTCAACCGTGCCAAGATACCCGGTGCGCTCACCGTGCTCCAGCAGCGTCGTTTGAGCTGGCTCGGTCATGTACATCGCACGCCGGACGGGAGGGTCCCAAAAGACCTCCGTCTGTGTGGGGAATTGACCACAGGCACAAGAACACGAGGATAACTGCATCTTCGTTTCAAGGACATCTGGAATAGAGATATGAAGTCGTTTGATGTGGACATCTTGAGATTGGAGGAGGTCGCAAATGATCGCCCGCGCTGGAGACAAATACTGCGAAAGGGGATAAAGCGAGCTGTAGAAAAACAGGAACTCGCCACCAAAGAAAAGCGCTCTCGATGGAAAGAAAAATCAGTAGCGCCGGTAGAGAGCTCCTTCAAACGTAGTCGCTCTATGCGTGACTGCTAATCCCGTGTGGATCTCTAGAGCCACAGAAGACGCTGCACCCCCATCAGCAGCTGACGCAATTTCTTCGGTTGCAGGTCCATAGTTTCTCGAGACCGACGGATGCCTACCACTATCCGCGCACAATAATGCTTATGAATTATTAGAATTCAATGTATTGAAGCTAGTAACAAATCTAAGTATTGTGGTGAAACACTGGCAGTCGACTGAATGCAGTCCAGAGTATAACTGCCTTCTGACATTGTTTTTTCTGAGCACCAGAGGGATTTAAAACAAGATCCACTCTAGCGAATGTAAATGTTGTACGTAAAGTAATATACTCTAAGAAAGAATCATTCCAGAATTTTACAGTCTCTGAGTAGTAATACCTTCAATGTATCATAACAATATAAAGTAAAACATGTAATGACATTGATGACCAAGTGACAAAGATGGTTAATGTTCAATCAAGTAAATGAAAATGAGAAAAAATAAATTTTGTTATATGAGTGCGTATTACGTATGTGCCAGATTACGTTAATAATGCACAATGAGACCAATATAGTATGCCATTAATTTAAAAGACGAGATTAGAAGCGTTGCTGTTACACTGTAATATCTAATGTGAGCATATTATGATGTAAGTGGAAAACCTGCAGCCCTGTACCATTTGGCAGCATTATCATTTCATTGATATTTAGGTTTATAAAAGCAAGTCATTCAGTAGAGAAAAAGAATGTGTTACTGAAAATATAAGCAGATGTTGAAAAACAGTTGCTTAAAATGAAAATAAATTAACTGCAGAATTTAATGTAATGGGATTATGGTAGCACTTTTAAAATATATAAAATAATATACGTGTACATAAACACACTAAAACTGAGAGAAATGCAAAGAACAGAAAATATTCAAACCTTTGAGTTCCTGAGAAGCAAATTCCTCATTTGCTTCTTTCTGATTATTTGGCTTATTTTCCATGTTACAGACAGTAGCTTTCCAATTGCTAACCTCACTGAACAGCGGCACCGAGAGAAATGCCTATGAAAATAGCATGTAGCAAATAACAACGTTTCACTATAAACGATAAAATGACGTTAAAAAAAAAAATTATATACGAGGTGTATTCCAGAAGTTTTGAGACTTTGTTTTAGAAGTGATAGTTATATCTGTCCTAGCTTATTGTAATTTTAATATATTCTGACTCTAAAAAGGTTACATCTAATAAGGTTACCTGCCAACTTTAGTTCTTCTTGTTTGAATGAGATGGTTGTAACAGCACTTTCAACACACCTTACTAGACACTGCTTGTCACAGCTGACCAGTTCATGAAAGCCATTTAGAAGCTCCCTATGCAGTAAAGTTTTGTGTTAAACTTGGCAAAAAAATGCTACTGAAACTTATGAAATGCTCCAGACTGGTCATGGATTAACTTGAATGAGTCGAGGAGCATGTTTTATGCCAGCACAAGAGGCCAGACACAGCAAATTCATGGGGATCCCCTTTTCCGACAGAAAGGATATCGCCTACATCTGTTGGGCTCACTCAGACCAGACGGTCAACAAAGAGTATTTTGTGGTATTTTGTGGAATTCTGAACAGTTCTCTCTGCTTCAAACTTATCTCTAATTCCAATGTTGGTCAGTCACGAAAAATAAATAGATATGAAACTTTCCCATAAACTCCCATTGCACTTCGACAATATTTTCAAACGTTCAATAACATTTTAAAATAAATTTCATTAGTTCAAATCTGAGCCTGACTCTCTTCATTATTTTTAATGGCTTAAATCTAAAAAGAAACTAGAATTAACAACTTACTCTTTGTTAAACTGTGTATGTATAATTCTGAGCAACCCTGCATATTTGTTTTTATCTATCTATCTATCTATCTATCTATCTATCTATCTATCTATCGATATATATTATTAATTGATAGTAGGAGATGAATTTTGTATTAGACTTTTATTAGGTGCAACACACGTTTCGACCCATCAATCTGGGTCTCTTCAGGCATATATTCGAACGTCTTAAATTTCCGCTACACTTTCCATATAGACTTCTTGTTTTCTCTGCAAGTTATTTCATTCGTCACCTCTTAACATATGTCAACGGAACTCAAGGGATGCAATTCTTGAAATTCTTGCAGCAACGTTCATGTAACAATCAAGGCAAAGTTGCGTTCTCTTCTGCATATGATTCGTGAAATATGTGCTTGTTTATATCACCAAACGTGTGTGCATTATTTGGATTGAGAGGTTCAGTAGAGACAACTTTGTCGATTAGTTGCCATGTGTTGTGATTTTTTTTCAGTTCTAAAAAGAAATTGCCAATAACCTCTTTTCTTGGAATTCACATGGGCCGTTACATTTCTATACACAGATTTGAAATTTGTAGATGTTGCTACCGCTCCAGTTTGGAAACTGGTGCATGTTATACCAGAACATCTTTAGCTGTTCAATCTACAATTTTATCATAATTTCTTCCCATGTTAGATCGCAGGTAAATTTGAAAAATAATGTTAGTTTTTCCAAATTTTTTCACAAGAAGTAATAAATACTATAGATATAAAAATATTTGTCTCATACGCACAACAAAAAATTACTTTTTATCTTATTGTAATATTCTTATAAATACGAGTATGTATTGTGTATATCTAATGTAAAATATACACAATATATTATATAGTGGCACTTTATATAATCAAGATTCTGCTTTCATTATTGAGATGTGCCTCTCTGGCTGATATGAAGAAAACTTGGCTGCTATTACTTGTAGTTCGAGTAGCCACACAAAAGCTTTTACACTTGTGAATACGTTTGAGTACGTTATTAATATTTTTGTAAGTTAATGATATTTTTGAATGTGAAAGCGAATTTAGTTTTGTGATAAGTTTTGTCCACATTTTATCGCTAAATATTAATGAAATTTTCCCGATAATGAATGATTTGGTGACTTTTAAAAATTTCACAGTCATTGTATATTAATGAATAATTAAGGATTCAGGTGATTCGTCTCTCTTACAAACGGTTGAGTCGGCTGTTCTTCTGAGTGAATGTCTGTGTAAAATAGCTTATCTATTTAAAAAATAAATCATTTCAACTGATAGAATGATCAGTATTCAATAAATCGAAACACCTTTACAGCAGAATTGCCATTTTCACTCTCTCAAGTCTTTAGTACATCTGCCGCCATTTTTATTACCGTTCTTTTTCTTCCTCTAGTCCCCACCGATTAAGAAAAAAGAACTTGAACAAAAGCAGAATACAGACCTTATCTTTCGAGACCGACCACACGTCGCACAACTGACCCTGCAGAAGTTGAACGAATTGGGCAACGAAACTTTGCCTCATCCGCCATACTCACCAGACCTCTCGCCTACCGACTACCACTTTTTCAAGCATATCGACAACTTCCTGCGTGAGAAATGCTTCAAAAACCAAGACGATGCCAAACACGCCTTCAACGACTTCATCGCCACCGGAACGCAGGATTTCTACGCTAATGGCATAAATAAACTTGTTTTGCGTTGGCAAAAGTGTGGTGATTGTGATGGTATTTATTGCGATTAATAAAGTTTTGTTTGAGCTGAGATATGTGCATCTGAATTTAAAGGTTAAAAACCGTAAGAACTTTCTTGACAACCTAATAGATGGTATACTTGATCTGTCTCTGATGAAACACATTCACCTGACACCTTGGCTGTGCGATAGAGGTATTATGAACATTGTCTTTCCTCTGGACTAAAAACTGAAAGGAATTCTGATCCTTCTAGAAGGTTTGGGCATGTTGCGCAATTCGGTCGACCATATTTCTTCACTTTTATGTCCGTTACTTTAGAAAGGGACAAAAATTCAAAATCAAATCTGACTTTACTTGTGCCTCAGAAAACCTGATTTATATTATAAGATGCTCGGGCTGCCACCAAAACTACATAGGGTCCACCGGATTATCGCTCAGACGCAGATGCACTCTGCACCGACAGCAGATTGCATTCCCAGAATACAGAGTGAACAAATTGAGAAATGCGCAAAATAACTGCTACCACAATTTGTAATCTTTCCATTTTATCAATATGCCATTGGAACACCAACACAAGTTAGATTAAATAAGGAAACCTACTTCATCGAAAAATATAAGCCATTTCTAGCAATTTTAAATAAAGAAACTTACTCATTGAAAAAAATATAAAGCAAAACTTAACCACTTATAACATTCTGTTCTTTCTAAACCAAATCAGGTTAAATTAATAAAACTTAGTCATTCTCAACATTTTGATTATCTCCCTTATACCGAAAAAATCCCTGATTACCTTTCCCTGTCTGAAACTCTCATACTTCACACCATAGCGAAGAGATGACACAATATCGGTAAATAAATTTGAGAAATTTGAAAAGAAAATACGAAACCGGTTATTTCTACAAAAACAATGTTACTTTACACAAAATTTATAACATTTTTCTAACAACGATTAAAATATATTCTTTAACCATATAATACAAGTCTTCTATAGTTTTCACACTCTATTTTGTCTTATATATATATATATATATATATATATATATATATATATTAACCCTCTCACGTTCATCATTTCTTTTCTTTTTTCTCGTATATTCCGCCAATACATTCTCAGTTGCTGCACATTCTTAAAACTGAACAACTTCAACTATAAATAGATGACTGTTTATGAACTGCTTAACTTTCATAAAAATTCAATCTCTTAACGCTTGCTGTGGTTTTCTTTTCTTTTTTTTTACTATCATCATAATCTTAATACAGTTGCTGTATTCCCTCTTTCTCTCTATATTATGATTCTTGTAACTTATATTTAGCTCAATTCTTGTCACAAGGGGGGCTGTATAAACAGCTACTGTGTGACAAGTAGCTGTTTGTGATGGTGTTCAAGTGTTTCGTCTTATCGTTTATTACTTTCAGCAGAAACTGTACTAATAAGAGAATAAACAGTATCTCATTCGCAACCAAAATATTTGTAGTTATTGCTGCTTAGCTGGAGTTTGTAAAAATATAAAAGTAGGCATTTGTAATATGACATGTTTTAGCTACAGCTTAATATCCATATTGTAATGTTATATTTGTTACATTGTTTAATATGGGGTCGATAAATTAAGTACCAGTTACGCACTAGGGTCGATGCAATTGATTTAATTCCTTTGTCTGTCCTTGTTTGTCCCCTCTATGTTTAGCCCTTGTGGGCAATAAAAAAATAAGAATATATGTATGTATGTATGTATGTATGTATGTATGTATTCCAACCAAATACTTTCAGTCACAGTCATCAACTGAGACGTAGTCCCGTCGTCAGATTAGAGTTGGCTCTGTTTCCAATATTCGGTGCTGATGAGATGATAACTGCTTCAAAATGCATATCTCAGTCAATCTGACCGCTCCAAACTGACCTGATGTGTTTACACCTTTTTGTCTTCGACAAAATACTGTGCATATCTTTGCGACATATTCGAACGGGTAACAAGTTCGTATCTATCTATCTATCTATCTATCTATCTATCTATCTATCTATCTATCTACCTACCTATCTACCTATCTATCTATCTATATATGAACTTGTTACCAGTTCGAATATGTTTGTGAGATAAAGTTTGCTTTTTCCGCTTCCGCATTAACTAATTCTGAAAAGGATTCTATCATGAATGGAGACAGGTTCATGCTTTACAAAGAATGAATTCAGTCGAGGGCACATGGTCATAAACATCACATGGATTAGTAACGTTGGTTCATTGATTCATTGATAGTTTAAAAGTCAACTTGAAGAGAATCCTTCTACACAAAAGTTATAAATTCTGTTCTGCATCTATTGAATCTAATTTCACCATGAAAGAATCATACAAAACTTTGATTTCTGGGAAAAGCTTTATTATTAGAAATATAAGGTGGTGAGCTGGTAGAATCGTTAGCACGCCAGGGAAATGCTACCGGCATTTCGTCCGTCTCAACGTTCTGAGTTCAAATTTTGCAGAGGTCGACTTTTATCTTTTCAGGGTCGACGAAATAAGTACCAGTTGAGTACCGGAGGTTGATGTCATGGACTAGCCCCCTCCCCCAAATTCCAGGCCTTGTGCCTGTAGTAGAAAGGATTATAAGAAATATAAATGAAGTGGCTTGCTGACAGAATCTTTAGAGCGCCGGACAATGTGCTTTGCTGCATTTCTTCTGGTTCTTTATGTCCTGAGTTCAAAACCCATCTTTTGAAGGGCGATAAACTAAGATACTATTCGAACACCGGGTCGATCTAATCGACATACGTCTGCCCCTAAATATACTGGCCTTTTACTAAAATTTGAAGCAACTTTTAGAAATATAAGTAGAGATCTGAGGGTAATTTTGAGTTTTCTGATGCAAGATTGAAGGAAATGCTTTTGCAGGCCTTCAGGTCAGATGATTGTCATTAATTGAGTCATATGTTAAAGGAAGTCTAAAGATCTGTGCGACAAAGTTTAAAATGTGTTTGGAAAACCATAAGACCGAAAACTATTCTAAAATAGGCGAACTTTTTGGATTTCTTATGCACCAACGAACATTGTCATTAAAGGTTCATTTTTTGTAATCTGAGTTGGATATTTCTCGGAAAATCTTGAGGCCGTAAATGATGAAATCGGTGAACATTTTTGTCACGATGTTGGAAAAGTGTTTTTTTGGTAACTGGGGCCTTATTATACTCACTAATTAATGCTTGACTTTTCAGAGAAACGTTCCTGAGATAAAATACGGCAAAAATCAAACCAAGCTGCTCTGTAAATTAAATTTGTATCCCTTTGATCGTATTTTCAAAGACATGAGGCTATAGAAGTCTTTGCACTGCACGCTACACAAAAGCTGAAACATTGAAACGGTAGAGAAATGCTTAAAAATACTAAAAGTGCAAAGTATATTTTAAAGTATTAGGTGTTCTTCGAACATGAAAATATGCTGTTTTCTTATTTCCGAGTTGTCACTATTAGAATTACTGTTACTATTAGAATTACTGTCACTATTAGAATTACTGTCACTATTAGTCCTACTGTCAGCTTAACTGGAAATATACTGAAAATGCAAACTTCAAAAAGATGCATAACGTTTTGTAGTATGTAGTGTTTCACTTCCAGGTCTTCAGGAAAGTAAGCCAGCCCAGCACTTTTAATATCGCAAGCGAGCAGACTGTGAAGTGAATAGTTTTTGAGAAATACGATACTGACTAATAGAATATTATTCTCTCCCCTTTTGAGATAGTTCTTAATGTAATTTATTTTTGTTACTCTTACTAAGTGGATGTTTTCGACACTCAAAACATATCTACACTGATCTTAGCCAAGTTCTATCTCTTTTCTTCTGATGAACAGCGTATCAGTATCGCTGTCTTCTGTGGTAACTTGTAATCAATGTCTGAATCTTGCAGGTGTTAATATCTTCAGAATGAATATCCTCTACAGACCAGTCAAGTATCATACGTTTGACAAATGCATTGTGGGTTATTGTCTCGAGAAAGGAAAGCCGAGCTTTCAGCAGTGTCAATGCTATTGGTCAGGTATTTTGGAACCTTTCATTAGCAGCAACTAAGACAACAGATACTTTTATCGGTTCCAACATTATAGCTACTAGGAATGGAGAACAGGGTAGTATACTTTTCTATAATCAAGCCATGCTACCACGAGATTTCCGTCGCGTTTTCTTATTCCCAAAATATATTTGCCAAGAGTTGTTCTGTACATGTATCTACAGTTCCTTCTGCTTATATTCTATAATCATCTTTCTCGAGTCAGTTCTATCAGTTTTGAATGGAGGTGTATAGTAACTCAGCAACAGTGATGATGGCAGCGTCGGTTTGTTTATATTTCAATTGTTTTTTTTTCTTATAACATATTTTGGCTAGTTTTGAATGACTTAAAAAAAAACTGATTAGCATCAGTGGGATTGGAATAAGAACTGTTATCCGAGACAAACATTTTTCGGCCAAAAGAAAATGCTAGTTATCAAAGCTTGTTTACCTTTGAAGTGGTTTAAGTTTGGGAGAGCTTTATCCTCGTGGCTTTCTAGTTGCTCCTAGCTATAATCATTTCCACTAAACTTTTCATATAACGACACTGTAGATCTTGATTTAAATAAAAAGGCCCAGGAAACTGAAAAAAATACGATGTCTTAGACAGCAGAGAGCTTAGATAATATTTGTGTATTTGTGTGCGTGTGATAGAGTTTTAGTGAGAGGTACCAAATGCCACATTTTCAAAAGCTCTATCGCACACATAGATGGATAGATGATTCTCAAGGTAATTCCTCACAGCGAAGTCGTTTAAAACAAACTCTACAAATTATCCATATCTTCAAGTTTTTGAAGCAGATACAAATCCTTCGTTTCAGGCACTAATAAGATCAAGAATCCAGCAAGAGTTCCAATGAACCCATAGACACTGAGTGGTATCCAAGAGCCATATACATTGAGACCAATGATTATTGGTGCAATAAGACCACCAGCACGAGCGCATGATGAACCTACACCCATTCCAATGTTTCTGAAATACGCAAAAATAAAGAATATTTCACATAAATGTAGATATAGATATCTAAAAATTTCAGAGTGTATTTAATACAAAAAAAGGCTGAGAAATAGATTGAGAGTGATATTGTGATTTTAAAGGATACGCATTTCGAAGTACATTTACTAAAACATTGTTAAAACTCGGATCCATTAAGCTATAACTGGATATTTACATACCTCTGTTGTTAATATTTCCAAAGAGATGGTAAGGCGGCGAGTCGGCAGAGTCGTTAGCACACCGGGCGGAATGCGTAGCGGCATTTCGTTCCTCTTTACGTTATAAGTTCAAATTCCGCTGATGTCGACTTTGCCTTTCATCTTTTTGGGGTCGATAAAATAAGTGCCAGTTGAACATTAGAGGCTATGTAATCGACTTATTCCCTCCCTCGAAACTGCAGGCTTTGTGCCAAAATTTGAAGCCAATATTTCCAGAGATGTCGAGAAGACAAGGGGGAAATGACAAGCGAAATGTAAGCTGGGGAAATATACTAAAAAGTCATCTGCTATAACAATCTGTGATATCCATCAACAAGAAATCGGATTTCCCGTAAGGTTGTCACTAATGATACGGTTTCTTAATGAGCTTCAAAACATTGGCCGATGGTAACCTGATTAGATCACCCTGTCCTTATTTTGTACATGTACAGCTGCACAATTCCAGAGTATATAATCTCTATTTACACACAATGAAGTTATTTCTCTCCTGCATACAATCATGACTCAGTTAATTATTGGGGCGCTGGGATATGTAGCACTCTGCCTAAATCACAATCTTGAGGAGTTAGTCTTCTCAAGACCTGAAAGGAGAAAGCTGATTGGAAGACTACAGAACCAAGTCATCACTGGAACTGTAAAAATCTGTAAAGCTTTCCAGAAGTTTATCATTTAAGTATATATAAGCATGTCTAGATATGCAACTATATACATAAGAATACATACCTAAAACAAAATATACAAATCTGCACGTATGCATACATACATACATACATACATACATGCCCTGTTGTTGATGTTGAAATTCCAATGAAGGAGCCGTGGATCTTGAAATAGACTGAATAACGATATACATACATACTCTAGACAGAACTCTAGTCAAAAGCATTTCCTCATGATCGTTCCACCTTCGAATACGAGGGTAAATGGACAGAAATGATACTCACCTTCTGCACATGCGCTAAAGAAGAAGCTTAACTTTGATGACAGTTTATTATTTTTTGTCTTTATATAAATATGTGCGTTTGTTTGTGGTTTATGTTTGCGGGTATGTGTATATTTGTATGCATGCAAAGACATACATGTTTGTGCAATATTTCATAGGGAATTATATCGGTACACTTCTATTGCCGAATCATTCCAAGTATACCAGAATGTAACTATTGAGAAATTCCTCTTCAAGGGGTTAAAATTATACACCTACCGTACTTCTGTTGGAAAAAGTTCTGCTGACGTCAGAAAAATACCGACAAATGCTGCCGTCCCGCCAAGCTTCCCGAGGACAGCTAATATCAGAGGTAACCAAATGTTAACTGAAAAGAAATTGTATATACTGAGCATAAAGATATTTAACTTTTATTAATAGTAAAATAAGTTACGTTGTCGCGGAATTATTTCACAGTGAATTGAAGAAATGGATTTTGTGTAGTTGGGATATTGTTTATGATCTTTGGGACTGATAGAAACAGCACACTCTCAAATATTTGAAACATATACTGAAGTTGTTTTGTGCGTGACTATTAGAGAAAGAGAACAATTCGTGAGGCATCAAGTAATTACTGGGGATAAAGAGGATACCTAGGTTTAGGAGGCATTGTTATATAACTTTGTTTTGAAAGATGGTCAGAGATTGTATTGCCCCCAAATTTTAAGGATTTAATTACGAGCTTATCATGTGTTCAGACGATGTGCACAAAATGAAAGTTTTATGAGCATCGGTGAAAATGCCATACGAAATTTGTGTGTTTTATGGTGACTTTTTTCACAAAGGAGAGATTCCGTGTGATTTGGTAATAAGCATTATATGCTACAAAATTAATTAAAATATTGCAATGTTTTAATGGAATAAAGACAAACATTTAGCTGTAAATATATCAATGCACATCAATATTGATATGAAAAAAAAAAACAGTACTGAAATGTTGAAATAAATGCATTAACGGAAATTTAGATGAAAATAATATCAGTAAGGGATTGAGAAAAGAACACTTGCACATAGGCTCAGATGTGATTCAGGGCGAAAACATGTAATTTCATGTAATTCGGGACGAAAGCATTAAACAAAACATACATCTGTGTAAGTCATTAATATCTGACGTAGCAGTTTCTACAATTAACGAAAGGATCCTGAAAATATTAGTATGAATTTCTTTCAAATCCTTGATCTAAGTGATAAATGTTCTCAGTCTATATTAGATTCCACTCATCCATCAATTATCTCTGCCGTCTATTCACGGGAAAGTCGTGGGAGTAGAGACCTCAGTCACCTCCTCCACAGGGTCCTATCAGAAGCAACTGACATTACACATTCTTGTAATTCTATTATTCTGTAAAATAATGTTTAATTAGTTTAAATGTACACAAATGCATAAAAATAATTTTTAATTCCATTAGACAATCTAAAATACTATTAAATTTCATTCAATTTTAAAAAAGGTAAAATCGGACAGAACTTATGGGATGACCTGATATTTAGCAACGAAAGCATGCAATGTTTGATACAACAGAATATTACCTTTAGACACAAAGTTTGAAACAATACAGTTAATTCCACCAAATATCAAGAAGAAGCAAAGCGGCTTACGATGACCAAACCATTTAAAGGAAAAATATCCGAGAATGTTGCCTGGAATTTCCACGGCTGCCATCAGCAAGAAGTTCATGTAGCGATTTCCAGACATATCAACAGATATTAGCGTCATTCCGAAGTAAATCATACTGCTGACCAACCTGTAATGAAATGGTAGCATTGACTGAAAAGTAACTTGGCTAAACGACTACGTTTGGTAGCCGGGTACATGTATATGCGATAGCGCGTAGTTATTAATAATCGTTTCAATCTTGACACAAAGTTAGTAGTTTTGAGAGGAAGTGGTAAGTCGGTTACAGCTATCCCAGTAATTGGCTGGTGTTTGTTTCATCGATCCTGAAAGAATAAAAGCCAAAGTCGATCTCGGCGGAGTTTCAACTCAGAACGTGAAGACGGTCAAACTACCGCTAAGAATTTCGCTCGGGGTGATAACGATTCTTTTTTACTTTAGGTACAAGGCCCGAAATTTATGGGAAGGGGGCCAGTCGATTACATCGACCCCAGTTCGTAAATGGTACTTAATCTATCGACCCCAAAAAGATGAAAGGCAAAGTCGACCTCGGCGGAATTTGAACTCAGAACGTAAAGACAGATGAAATACCACTAAGCATTTCGCCCGGCGTGCTAACGTTTCTTATTTCTTTATTGCCCACAATAGGCTAAACATAGAGGGGACAAACAAGGACAAACAAAGGGATTAAGCCGATTACATCGACCCCAGTGCGTAACTGGTACTTAATCTGTGCTCAATTGGTACTTAGTTCATAGACCACGAAAGGATGAAAGGCAAAGTCAAGCTCGGCTGAATTTGATCTCAGGACATAAGGCCGGAAGAAATGCCGCTAAGCATTTTAGCCGGCGCGGTAACGATCCTCCTAGTTTGCCACCTTAATAGTTATTAATATTAACTTGCCATCATATATATATATATATATATATATATATATATATGATTACGATTTTTATTTTGAATATTCTTATAAATTTTACTATAGAATATTGTGATACATTTACAATTTTTATGTGTAATACTGAACACAATATAATATTTACCAGTTAAACCAAAGGTTTGAAGAAATCTTTGCTCTTCGACGTGTTTTTAGCAAATCTATTGGAGTATAGGTTTTCCGATTCTTCTTTCCTGGATATTCATCAAATTTTGATTTGCTTTCTGCTTCTCTTTGAAGTTTCCTAACACGATTTACAGTATCCTCATTATCTTTCTTATTTGTTCTTGCTATCCTGTTGAAGGACTCTTCAGCTTCTGAAGATCTCCCTTTACTAAGGATCCATCTTGGAGATTCGGGAAGATATCTGCAAAGTAAAAATCATTGAACGCCAATAAAATAACGAAGTTTCTTTTTTTTTTATGCAATTGAAAAACTGAAGTTATAAAATATAAAGTTTGAAATTGTGGCGTGATGCAATTTAGGAGAATTATGCCCACGACGTGTTTATTGTATGTAAGTAGTGTAAAATATATCGTTAAGTTGATAGTTGTCATTAAATAGTATGTTTTCGGCATATTTATTCCATGTACAGATACTCACGAATGTATGAAGTTCTATCATAAACAAACACAGCAAACTGAAAATGTTAGGAAATCTGATAACTTCACAAAAGAAGTGTGATATATGATTTGCAATATCGCACGCACGCACGCACACATATGTACAGGTCGTCGTCGACTTACGACCTATCCGACTTACACCCGATTTTCGACGTTTGACTCGCCAGCTCCCGGCAGTAATAATAAATAGTCCAGGTAAAATCCAATGGGTTTAATTTCTTGGAAATTTCTTAGAAATTAACCCTTCTACGGATGATGTAAGCTAATAAACGCTTCCCCTAGGTTTGGTTATCGATCGCCACTGTGTCGGATGACTATCCTGTCGCGGAGACATTGAGGCAACCTCGTATTTGTTTATAAGACAACTGCTTGAGACTCCGAAATTTTTGACTAACACCAGTATAATAGTATAATACAGAATGCTGTGTGTGACTTTTACCTGAGAATGTACCTTAATGTAAAAATATAAAACAAAGCTATGTAGACCTATAGGCCGACTCACGACCAGTCAGTCGGAACCAATTGTGGTCGTAAGTCGACGACGTCTTGTATATATATAGTTGAAATTTATTGAAAAACAAAAGACGAAGACAGGTATATGAACAACAAGCAAAAGTATCAGATTGACGCTCGGGAAAAGTGAAAAATGCCTTTTACGTTTCAAGCCTATATATATATATATATATATATATATATATATATATATCCCTTAGCCATTACGAGATTAATAACGCGGTGCAGAACTCAATATACATATGTTTCAGAATGAAATGTTAGCTAAGTATAGACCAGTAATAAGAGAGATGACGAAGGCATAAATGGTTATCTAAGTTACTTCATTAGCTTACAGCTGTTTCTGCTATCAGATGCAGTGGACGCTTAGTTGAGAGCGTGAATAACAACTTATAACTTCATCGGGGCCTCAAATATGAAGAGGAATTTATTTGGGAAAGAATTACATTTGTATTTATATGAGGAACGACATCAACAATGCGAGAAGTCAATACAGATGTATATAAAAAAAGTGTATGTCGAGAATGTCATTAGATGTATTAGTGGAAATATATATATTTATACAAACGCATGCACTCTGCGTGGTATCTGCATCTACATGTGTGTGCATAGAAGAAATTCAATTTTGGCCTCTTTGCGCAAATAAATTAGCAAGTCAAATCTTATTTATAGACATAATCTCTACGATAAAATGTGAATACACTAACAGTTAGATTATCGTTACAACCTACAAAAAGATACCTACTTGAATGCCACAATGACGATCAGAATATGTGGAATAGTTGCAGCATAAATTAGATGCTGCCATTTACGAAGTAGAAACGCCACACCTGCTAGAATTGTTCCTCCAACAGCGAAGGCTCCATTCGTAATAAAATTTATATGTGTCTTGTACTGTTGAGAGACACATTCTATAACTGTAAAAAGCAAAAAAGAAAGTATAATGTTAGGATTTCTTGCAAACATCATGTACGACAAATTAATACATAATTTATCAATATAGGTGGTGGCATGACTGTGTGGCAAGAAATTTACTTCTCAGGTACGTTGTTCTGGGTTCAGTCTCACTGCATGGCACCTTGAGCAAGTGTGTAGATTTGGTAGACGGAAACTGAAAAACGCGCGTCGTATACACACACGAACACACACACACACACACACACACACACACACACACACACACACACACACACACATACACACAGACACACACACACACACTCACTCACTCTCTTTCACACACACACATCTATACGTAAAAGTAGAACGTTGGAATGAGTGCTAAATACTGCATTTGGTGGATAATTTCTTTATTGTGAATTAAGGCCTTAATTCACAAATTAATACACACACACACACACACACACACACACACACACACATATATATATATAACTGCATATATGAGTACAGGACATCACCAACGGTGCGAATAACATGAAATACGTAAACAAACGAGGGAAAAAGAGTAAACTACGTAAACAACGAGAGAAAAATGGAAAATAGGACAAGTAAACACAGAGAAAGAATCCTTCATCAGTTGCCGGCTGTCTATCTACTCCTCATTTCGAGCATTCAACGACAGTCTGAGTTTTGAAAGACAGTTGGTCCCATAAATTCTAAAGTAAAATTTAGGATTTATGGAGGGTCAAAGTTTGGAATGAAAAAAAGACTGTGGAAACCGAACGAAAGCAAGCATGGAGGGTCGTTAGACCAGAACGAGAGGAAAATAGTGAACGCTGGGAGAAGCATTTTTTTGAAAAGAGAAATGATAGAAGAGAGAAAAATACGGCCGTTCGTTTAAACGTTAGTGCAGGAACAGAAAGATGGTCACGTGAGGAAAAGAAAGATGGACGAGGGTCAAGTCTGAGCAACGTGTGTGTGTGTGAGAGAATAGAGAGAGAGAGAGGAGAGAGAGAGAGAGGGGAGAGAGAAAGGGGAGAGAGAGAGAACATAATAATCGTCCAAGGACATAAAATATCATGCACCCGTTAATATTGTTCTGCGAAGCACATCCAAAATTGTACGCAAAACATTTTCATTTGAAAATAAACAGAAATTATAAATAAAAATTCTCTGTACAAACATCAATCAATAAAAGTAACACAACATGGCAGCATTTTTACAGAATTGCCAAAGAGACGCAAAGCACAACCTACACAACATATTCTACGCAATTATTATTCAATAAAATAACACAGCACTTATTATTCTTAGGCAACAATCGCCAAAATCTTACACAATTCACACTTTATCACAGTGATATTCTCCTAATAATATAAATATCTGTCTCTCTGTCGGTTTCTACAAGGGTTGCAGTTGATTCGATCAACAGTACAGCCTGTTGTTAACATGCAAGTTGCTGCGCACTCCACAGACATGCTTACCCTTAACGAAGTTCTCCGGGAGATTCAGCATGACTCATAGTGTGCAAGGCTGGCCCTTTGAATTGCAGGTACAACTCGTTTTTACCAGCTGAGTTGACAAGAACATTGTAAAGTAAAGTATCTGGCTTAAGGCCACAACACGCCGCCAGGAAACGAAGTTACGACCTTACGACCGTGGTCTGAGTAATCACTAAACCGTAAAACAACTTACATTGTAAATAATCTTCACTACCACCATTGAACAATATAATATATACATGGCGAACGCTCACACCATCTACACCACAAAATTACCTTACATTATAACAAATCAGGGCGTATACGCAAAACATACCACACAGTCACTGTACAACGTTATAGAATATTATCAATAACAAACATTTATATATTCTTGAAAAGCTCCACAGAAACATGGAGACCGTATATTTTATTGCCGTTGAAGTTGACATGCAACTAAGTAATGAAATAAAAAGTCCATGTCTGAAGAATTTAAAAATACTTACTATTCGTGTATAAAATGACAAAATTGCCTGAAAATCCAAATCCTTCAAAGAAGTATATAATAACGAAGATAATATAATTTGGTGCCTGTGTTTTGGCAAAGCTGGAAATTATGATAAGTACTTCTGCCGCACAGTATGTTTTGAATCGACCGAATCTGGAAAAAGTAAAATCATTCTGAGCAATGAGTGGTTCAAACATCATTAGCGAAAATCCTTAAAATTTTCCTACCTCTTAAATTCCTTTTCTGGTATATATATATATATATATATATATATATATATATATATATATATATATGCATTTCTTCACACAAGTAGACCATGCAAACTTTGCTTGTCCGCGCTAGTGAAAGGATTCCCAACAAATCACTTGATACAAGTCCCCTCTTAAATTCCAGAATTGAGGTGTTTAATCGGTGAAGTCATGAGAGGAAATTCGTATTGAAAAGATAGTATTAACCGCTTCTTGACAGGCGATCGGAAATCGAACATAAACTGACTGTTTTCGGACGCAACTGGTACAGATCAAAGGGGAGTAACTCAGTCTCGCCCAGAAAGGGTTTCGATTCGAAGAATTTTGTTTCAGGGTTTTTTTCACAACCCTCGATGTACAAGACTGTATTCCTACCTCCATTGATAGAGTGGTAATGTGTCTCTGGCCAGCAGGTCTGATGAATCGCCGATATTGCTAAGAGCATAATAGGTGCAAAACCAAGTCTACATTAAACACACGCGTACACATTACTTAAAATGACTTATATTAAGCCGATGCTTCCACCGACAATTCAGATACATTTACTTACAACGGTGATATATGTTTATAAATCTCCATTTGTTCATATTAAATTATACCCTTAATGAAAGTGAAAGTTTCGCACTTACTTGTCTGACAATATACCAAATGCCAAATTTCCCAGGAAGAAACCCCCAAACATCACAGACACGGCGGTGTTTTTCATCCATTCTCTTTCACAAGCTAAATCAAACTGAAAAAAGGAAAACAATGAAATTGTTAACAAAACAATCGTTGAGCAGCTATACAGTTTCATATAGCAATTACAATGATTATACGAAAGTAAGTAATTCAAGGAAATAGACGCGTGATATATATATATATATATAATATATATATATATATATATATATATAATATAGGGTAAAATTAATTAATTAATTAATTAATTAATTAATTAATAATTAATAATTTTACCAAGTACGTTAAGAAATAACTTTCATGGGTAACATTATACAAATATTTTATAATTATAAGCATAATTATAATCAGGGATCAGCTAATTGCTTTGCGACTCACCGAATTTTGAAATAGCAGCCAACGCACTATTCCGCCACCATAAATATCTCCCAGACAGTAACACAATTAGCTGA
Organism: Octopus bimaculoides; assembly: GCF_046866305.1. Taxonomy (NCBI): domain Eukaryota; kingdom Metazoa; phylum Mollusca; class Cephalopoda; order Octopoda; family Octopodidae; genus Octopus; species Octopus bimaculoides. The sequence goes on from NC_142940.1 coordinate 62,288,866, forward strand.
CCCCTGATTATAATTATGCTTATAATTATAGAATATTGGTATAATGCTTATATGCGCAGAATATCTCTGTTTAAAATTAATAGTAGACCCGATATAGTAGTTAGGAGAATTGTGCAATATGTAATGGACCGTGCATTTGTATACTTCGTTAAACCTTCTGCAGTGGACTTGCAACGGCCATCGACCGTGTATCGGCAGTTGCAGCTATCTGTTTTACGAGTGTTATTAGTGGAAAGGAAAGATGTAGTATTCCTTATAGAGAAATCAAAAGTAGAATTAAGGGCGTTATTAGGAGATTGGATCATATTATTATAATTGTTGTTATTATTATTGCTATTATTGTTATTTGTAGTGGTAATGGTATTATTATTATTAATACAAGTAGTAGTAGTAGTAGTAGTAGTAGTAGTAGTAGTAGTAGTAGTAGTGTGGCGGTAGTGGTGGTGGTGGTGGTGGTGGTGGTCGTATTAGAGTAATTAATATTAGTATTAGTAGTGTTGCTATTAGTATCAACATTCGTCTCAGCTACTCTTCGACCTTCATAGGAAACGGGGAATTTTGTATCTTGGTTAATTGTAGTGCTAGGGTTGTGGGTGTTGCATATGCCATCGATATCGGAGTTAGTGCTTTCATGGCTTTGACTTACGTTATGATTATATATATTTACACACACACACACACACACACACACACACACACAAACATATACGTGTATATATATATATACACTACAACTGACCAACTACTTTCTCCCTTTCTCCCTTCCCCATTTTCACACTACATACGTCAAGATCACCAGCATTCTACCTCCCACACACAGCCCCTCGTTCCCGATCACCGTTTGTTATCTCCCCCTTTCTTAGCTCTCCTGAAATAAGAATTTCTAACTTCCGGTCAGTCATTGTTATGATCGGCCATTATTATGATTGACCGTTGACTGACCACTATTCAATTTTTTTTCTCCGTGTTTTTCTCCTTGTCTCCGTATTCTTTCTGTTGAAGAGCGTAGCTCGAAACGTCAAAGACTTTCCGTATTCCCGAGCGTCATACTAATATATACTTTTGTTATTTACACCACCTGTCCTCGTCTGTTGTTATTATTTGTATATTCTCCCATATATATATATATATATATATATATATATATATATATATATATATATACATATACATATATATTTATGTATATATATACATAAATATACATATATATATATACATATATATACATATACATATATATACATATATATATACATATATATATATATATATATATATATATATATATATATATACATATATATATATATATATATACTTATATTTTCATATTTTTTACATTATTCTCTTATCCTTTTATTCTTTATATGTTCCATAATATTTATGTCTCTCCACACTTTCCCTCCGCTCCCACGCACGCATGCACATCTACTAGATATCAAAGGCGCCCAACATATACGCGTGAGCGCGCTAATATGAGCGCGTATAGTTTTAAAATTAAGTAATAAACTACTAACCTGGCGAAAACTTGAGTTCCCCCTGACCAAAAACACTATCTCCCACCTCCCTTATCCCCGTCACCATCCTACCATATTCTATGTAAACTCAAATTAATCTCATTACACGAGTTTTAGTGTAAACCAATAAATGGGTTACGGATTAATTGGTTTAAACTTTAAAACTCGTGTATTGAGGTTAGTTTGAATTTACATTTGACTTTCAACAACTTCAAATTGTCCACTTCCCGTTCAACTTAACATCTCTCATTCTATCAGTATGTATATCCTAGCTAACAAGCTCATTCTCGATTTCTACACCAGAACCTGACTACTACTAATATTTCTTTACCTTCCTACATAATTCCCATACTATGCTTAATAGCAAAAATTTCCAAATATTACTGTCTTAGATTGACCATGTGTATAAAAAGCCCAAATCAATTTTCAACACAACAGTTGAAGAATACGTTTATGAATTTGTGATGAAAACTTTCTGATGTGAAACCATGTGTTGAAACAAATATTGTATTTCGGGACGGTCGTTTTTTTTTTTTTGCCAGATAAACACACGCACTGTATATTCGGTCTTCACTCGTTTATTACTGTTCTTATTTTAACCCAAGTCCATTGTCCGGAAATTTTTCGTTACACATTTGTGACCTCTTCAGCGATACTTTCCCTCCGCGTGTGTGCTCCTGCTCCGCTTAGTCTTCTATACAAGAACAGAATGGACTAAGCGGAGCAGGAGCGCACACGAGGACAGAAAGTATCGCTGAAGAGGTCACAGATGTGTGACGAAAGATTTCCGGACACTGGACATGGGTTAAAATAAGAACAGTTATAAATAAGTGAAGAGCGAATATATAGTGCGTGTGTTTATTTGGCAAAAAAACATGACCGTCCCGAGATACAACAATGGTTGGAGAATATCTAACTTATATACAATGTTAATATGGTAATGTGTGTTGACCTGACTACAAACAGTAATGTTTTATGACTGTCACTCATCCAAATTTTGGCCATACAATACTCTTTAATTTTCTTAGGTCGTTCAATTTACCTCAATTGATCAATAAACCAAATGAGTAAATCAATTGAGTAAACCTATCAGTAGTGTTCCTATAATGACTACTGGACTCAACTGAAAGCCAATTAAGGAGAAAAATGTTATGGCTAGAAAGAAGATGAGCTGTGAACTTGATACTCCTGTCTTCTGTCTATTGTTTAACTCTTAATCCTTCTACTATTCTATTCCTTTGTACACTGTGCTTTCTCTATCTTGAACTTTCCTACAAACTCACCTTGTCTCTGATGACGGAATACCCAGTGTATGGAGATGCTAACCTATCACTTGGGATATCGAAAGATTAATTAATTGATCAATTAATTAGGTAATTAATTAATTAATTACTTCAAATTCACCTTGCCCTAATTAAATATTCTAAAAGACTTGAGATACTCGTCCTGCCTTGGTTTTGTTGTCCTTTTTCTTCTAATATATACCTGCTAACTCGGAAGCCTACTACGGATCCCTAGTTCCAACCTCAGCTGTGAACTTGGAACTTAACGAATGACCAATTATAGCACTTACATAGCGTACCTATTCGTTTAGATCACCAGTGAACTAAATTCCTCAAGTTATTTGAAGCTATACGAAAGTTCTCGAGCATTCAGTTTTGATTGCATTAAATAAAACTTCACCAATGCATAGACTTTATAAAAATACGTTGAGGGAAAGAAATCCAGTAGGAAATGGCCTCAATTTCGAGAAGACATGCGGCTGGCTAGGAGTAAATGAAGCAGGTTAAAATTCTAAATGAATTACAGCTGATTATTTAGTTGAATAAAACAATTGGTGACTTTCAAAGAAAAACCGATTGCCAAATTTCAAGCAAATACGTGTTAATTGTATTGAATATGTATGCTGCTAAATTTATCTCAGCTAGTTGTTAGCTACGATACACATCGATCATAATCGCTTTTCTCAACATACTCTTTTCATATTTGCTCGATCAGTGGACATAGATGTTTGCAAGGAAATAAAAAGGAAAGAACTATGAGCAGTTAGACTGCGGGAATTTGAATAATAGCATCTAACCAACCTACTTACGTCACCTCTCATTGCTTTTCCGCTGAACTCTTCATAGAAACTACATTTATTTTCTCATAGTATTCGTAATTCCTGCATTTTAAATCGGCTTTGGTAACGATTTCTCTTTGAGGGAATAAAAAAAAAGACAATTATCTATGTTTCCTGCTTATTAGTTAAGCCCTCATACTTTCGACAAAACACGATATGTATTTATGCGAGAAACAAACAATTTTCAACAATGAAGTAAAGACTACGTACCTCAGATACAATAGATGAGATTTCCTTGGTATAGAACTTTCGACCATATTTACACGTTTCCTTTGTAGAATTAATTGTGGGTAGGACATAGAGTCCTTCTTCAGAAACCAGTTTATACACAGAGCATTTCTCCTCTTCTACAGTTATGTTATTTAAGAATTCATCCAAGGTGATATTTGATGGAATCATGGATTCATTGAAATTCGAAGGATAACAAGCAAAAGGAATCTTTTCTCTTATAAACACCATTGTTAAAAGTGAATGACCATAAAATATTATAAATATTACAATTAAGAAAGTTAGTTTCTTTTGAAATAAACCATATCCACCGCATTGTATTAATATTTCCTCGGTAATTTCAGATATTGACAAACCTAAATTATAAATTAAACAAAATTCATTTCAGTTATTGATTTCTAGACATTCACCACTTAGCGTTTCTGAATGAAGGGAAAATGATTTCGATTCATCGAAACCCTTACACATCAAGGCATTTTACAGAAAGACATATAGTCGATTGAAAAGAGACATTGAATCGGGACTAGAATATAACTGGTTTCTGAACCATATTTTTATCATCGCAAGAAGGATGAAAAGCGAAATCCAATCCGGTGTAGCAATTTCGGATTACCCAACATTTAGCTCACCAGCCAGCAAATTGAAACTCCATTCAGATTACCAGGGATTACTTTGAAATCGATTTCAAATTACCCCTTCACTACTCACATTGCCCTGCTTTCTCATTCCGCTAAAATGATAAACTCTAACGCTTACAGCCTATAACAGTTTTGATTGCATTGTTACAATCAAGATTATAAGATATTCTTAAAGTGTGAACATAACAAAAACTTTTGGATTTTAAACATACTCTAACATTTTTGTCATGGCTTTAAAATAAAGACTTTGACCATCAGAGATTGTAGATTTTAAATTTTTGTTTTGAAGAAAAACATTGTTATTTTTCCTTAAACGGAAACAGATTTGGATTAGAGGATTTAAAACCGAAGCACTTTTTTTTCTTATCCATCTGTATCGTATTTAAAGTAAGTACAGTAACACCTCATTTTACGAAGACATACTTTACGAGCCGCAGAGTTTAAGAGTTCTATTTTTCAAGCACAAGATCCAAATTCGGTTTTGTTGGTTGGAGGAATATCTTTTAGCAACAATTAACTTCATGGATAAATTCGTTTGTCTTAAAAAAAAAATGTGTTTTTATACTTTTGAAGAATTTTAGACGAACGAATCGACCGAGGCCTTTACTTTTAAGCGTCGTACTTATTTTATCGATCTCTTTTGCCGAACCTCTAAGTTACGGGGACATAGCAAACCAATGCCGGTTGTCAAGTAGTGGTGGGGGACAAACACAGACACAAAAACTCACACACTCACACATACGACGGGTTTCTTTGAGTTTCCGTCTTCCAAGTCCACTCAAAAGGCTTTGGTCGGCCCAAGGCTATAGTAGAAGACACTTGCTCAAGGTGCCACAGAGTGGGACTGAATTCTGGACCACTCGCTTGAGAAGCACGCTTCTTACCACGCAACTACGCCTGTGCCTATCCGTTTATAAATCCAATAATTTGTCATATTTTAAGATTAGCTCATAGTCTTGAATGTTACACGTGTGCAATGCGATAAACATATTATGCGTTGCAGATGTTAACATTTCTTATTTTAGCTAAACCAAAAAAGGCGGGGGTATAATGGGAGTAGTGCAGGGGCAATTTGACATCGATTGTAGATTGCCGGGATGTAAATTGGTGGGGGAACTTGAAGTCTTTACACCGGCGGACGTGAATACTGTACGTAAAGAGGCAGAGGAAAACAAATCATTTTCTAGGTTTTACTATTCCCTTGAGCCATTATCTTCAATGGAACATTCAAAAATAATATATAACGTGTAATTTCATGGATGATTAAGTGACAAAGACGGTTAACATTTAAGTAAGTTACACGTTTTATGATACAATGAATGTCATATCTAAAATGAAAATGACAAAACAACATAGGTTTTCTAACATGCTTGTCATGTATATTCCTGATGACGTTAACAATACAGAACTGTTCAGTAAGTGAGACCAATATAGTATAACATTAATTAAAAGACGAGATCCTTGTGTAAGCCATTTGTTTAATTTTCTTTTCTTTTTACAGATTAGCGAGCATCGCTGCTATGCTGTAATATTTAATGTAAATATGTTACAAATACATGATGTAATTGGAAACCCTACAATCCTATGAAATTTGGTACCATATTCGTTTCCTTGTTATTTATGTTTTTAAAACGAGGTATTCAGTAGTGAAAAAGAAATATGGTAATGAAACTATAAGCAGATGTTGAAAAATAGTTACTTAAAACATTAAGATAAAATTGCAGCAGAATTTAATATTATGGCATTATGTAACACTTTAAAAATATATAAACTAAGATACGTGTGAATAAACTAAGGAAAATGCTGTGAAAGAAAAAGAAAAGAAAAGAAACTATTCAGACCTTTGAGTTCCTGAGCAACAAGTTGCTCGTTTTCTTTTATCTGATTACTTGACTTTTTCTCCATGTTACGGATAGTAGTTTTGCTGTCAGTAACCTCACTATACAGCGTCACCAAGAGGAATGTCTATGAAAATAGCATGCAGTATCTAATAACGTATGACTTAGGTACGTAAAATGTTAATGTATGTATACACTCACGCACATACATATACATATATATATAGTGAAAGGTCCGTCGGTCAACTGCTTCTCTCTTTTTTCAGCTCATCAGTTACAAAAAAAGAGTTTGTTCACATAATGATGCAGTCAGTGTGGCTTCGTGGCTTCCTAATACTATGATAAATTTGTCATTGCTTCCGGTGTATGCTGAATTATATATATATATATATATATATATATATATATATATATATATATATATATATGTATGTATGTATGTATGTATATATATATACATACATACACACACACACACACACACACACACACACATATATATATATATATATATATATATATATATATATGTATGTATATATATACATACATACATACATATATGTATGTACGTATGTGTACAAATGTACATACATAAATGTATATATACACATATATAAAATGTACACACATACACGTGTATATATATGTATATATATATATATATATATATGTACTTGTGTGTGTGTGTGTGTGTGTGCTCGCGTGTATTAGAATATATAAATTTCCGTTAAAGCTTTTAGATTGTGGTAACCTTATCTCAAATTATGTAAATTATCCGCAATATTTATTGAGTAATTTTTAAATAAGTCTTTTTTCAGTAAATAACTATCATTATACGAATAGAAATTATAAATCTACCTAATATGTATGATATGTGGCAAATTGATTGTGGTGGTGGGAGGAGACATGAAAACGAGGAAAAGATCAACGTAGATCGCAATCTGACTCAAAACTCTAATGTTGAAAAAGATTCATCTTTATAATAGATCCTTTGGCCCAAAGTTGGAACTAGAGACAATTTGGATTCACTAACATCCGGAAGCGCAAGCTAAGAAAGCATTAATTAATCTCTCCATATATCAAACTAACTACTCAATGTTGAATGTAACAAAGAAACAGACATGCACAAGAAAAATGTTCAAGAAACAAAGAAAAACACAGGAAATTTCTAAAAGGTATTATAGTTGCTTTTAATAATTTCATTCTTTGTAATTTAGATGACCCAAATGAATGAAGGTGGAATTTGTCCTTTAAAATCAGAATTTAATTTCTGATATCCATGAAGAGTTTCTACAATTTCATTAGTGCCGTAATCATTTTAATTATTGTTTCGTATTTGCCATACCGGTTTCTCTCTTAGTTTTTGAATATTTCTTCCGATGGCGACGAACTAGCAAAATCGTTAGCACGCTGGCCTTTGGTCGGATCGAGGCTATAGTAGAAGACACTTTGCCCACGGTATCACGCATTGGAACTGAATCTGGAATCATGTCGTTGGAAAGTAAGCTTCTTATTACACACGTCTGTACCTGTATATATATATATATATATATATATATATATATATATATATATATATATATATATATATATAGGTGCAGAAACTATATATTTCGAAGGGAATTTGGCAGCGCCACCTCTAGCCGAACAATTATTCTGTGCTGATGAAGGGAAATAACCCAGAAATCGTGATACACAGATATTGTTTTGGGCTGAGTTGGGGTGCTAGATTCCCTTGTTCGAAAATATAAGGATACAGATCGTGTCGTATGGCCAGCTGGAGACAATGTCTCCTGGGGCTAAATTACAGCAACATTCGTCCTAAACCAGGACTGCCATGTTATGTTGGTAAACAATCTTTACTCAGTACTTATTTTTTCTTAAATCCGGTACTTATTCTATAGGAGACGTAAACAAAATCAACACCGGTTGTCAAGCAGTTGTAGGGATAAATACAAAGTCAAACACACGCACGCACATACATACTTTTATACACCCACACATACCCATTTATCTACCTATCTATCTGTCTATATTTATCCACACACACACACACACACACACACACACACACACATTGTACGATAGGATACAAATAGGACGATATTTATTTCGAACGCAGAATTGCTGTTAGAATAGCAGAGATACTGGGTAATTTACCTAGTATGTCTGGTGTTCTTACGGCAATTCTGCGTTCGAAAAAAATATCATTTTATTAGTGTCGTACAATGCACGTTTCGACGCTTATAAACCGCAAATGTTAGTTTGTGTGTGTGTATATATATATCCGGGATGACATTTACGACACTGTTACTAAACGCCTCATTTGATTTAAATGAGTCCAACGCAGGTAGCTGTTGCATATACATTCATCTGGTTAGTAGTCTATGCAACTTTATTCGTGGTTTGAAGCAAAGTAAGGCTTGTAAGTTTAGCTAGCTTTAAGTTTGTTGGAGGACTATAGTTTTTGAGAGCAAAGCATGCGAAAGAAACATTTTGAAACAAAATATGACTAAAAACTGTTATAACCTTTGTCCGTGTCAACAGCTGTAAAGTAACAATACTCACTTCTTCGATCTGATCCACTGTCGAGGTTTAAGATGATGGCTCACACTTAGTTGGGATATGTTCCCAACTAAGTGTGAGCCTCTGCTCTCCGTTAAGTTTTACATTATTATTGACGCAGAGATTTTGCGTACTCTTGCCTCTGATCGTGTACCTGGTTATGTGTACGCAGAACGGCATGGCTCTATTGAATTTACGCCACTCTATCGCCAAAATAATTCTGTAAGCTATGTTACCATCCTAAAAATCTCACGCTTCTTGTATTTTTTGCGTACATACTTCTAAAAACATCTGTAAAATGTTCATTCTCGATATCAAAACACGACGCCACATGCAAGACATTCTCTAAGATTTTAAACCTTCACAGAATCTTAAATCTTACTCTACAAGAATCTTTGTGAATGCAATAGTGATTTCTGTAGCCAAAAGGCGTGTGGTTCGCAATTTGTCAACTGCCGTGCGTAATATTACATTATGTCCAACGCCAAGAACACCTATGTGTCCAGGCGACCTACAAGAAATAGCAGCCATGTTTCCCTCTTGTTTTACTCTTCTATCTCAGCAAAAAGGACAAGAAAATATTGGATAATGTTCTTCAGGATTACCTACACTCAAATGAAGAAATGATTGCCGGTTGTTATATCTTCGGTTATACCCTCATCACCACCCTCACCATCACCCTCACTACCACCACCACCACCGACGACGACAACAACAATAACAACAACAACAACACTAGTAAACAATCACCTTCGTTACCATGTAACTAACGACTGACAGAGAGTCAAATATTTCGAAGATATACTCAACTATGAAGCACACAGGTAATTTATGACACTGAAAATATTTGAGAACATAAATCAAATCGAGTTCTTATATTCCACTGTCTTGGCGCCCGTTCCATTCGAAAGGATTCTGTTACAGAACTTAATCGCTTCCCAATGTTGCCAGTCAGCTCGTCGTATATTTATTCCTTTATTGAAAGTCTGAGATTTGTACATTTGTAATAATAAAAAATAAATGTAATGAATAATTAGCAAATATCTAAACTAAAGCAATATATTGACGTAAATGTGATATCAAATGTTTCGACATTTCACGTTTGTTTACATTAAACTTGAAAATGCCGCAAAAGATTTTCTACAAATCTACAAATTATCCATATCTTCAAGTGTTTGAAGTAAACAAGCATCCTTCGTTTCAGGAAGTAAAAGGACCAGCAAACCAGCAACAATTCCAAAGACTCCATAGATGCTTAGCGGTATCCAAGAACCGTATATAGCAAGCCCAAGCATCGGTGCTGAAATGATACCACCAACTCGAGCAAATGATGAAGCTGCTCCAATGCCACCGTTTCTGAAATATAAAAGAAAGTAAATACATTTTACTTGAATATAGAGATATGCATCTATATATCACACTGGTGAATAAATATGAGGATATATCCACAGCAATAAAGAGCTCAATTAATAACGAATCGTTGAAGTCCAACACAATTATAATGTCATAAATCTTGATGGAACGACGTTGTATGTATATGGTAATCAGCTAAAATTATTTTTGAGAGAAGCCATCTTAAAATATAAAACAGATGAGTACAAACTCTCTATATCGTCCAAATACATCTATTTCAATCACATAAAATATTGTTACTTCTACATATGCGTTATTAAAATATATGATCACACTTAACTGTGATTTAACTATTATCTTCCGGTGAAACAAAAATGGTGATATGGCGATCAGGAAATGTTTCCTGATTCAGATACCAACGCGACAGAAAAAAAACGATTGTAAGGTCGTGAGTTCAATTCCCGGCGAGGCGTTGTGTCCTTAAGCAAGACACTTTATTTCACGTTGCTCCAGTTCACTCAGCTGGCAAAAATGAGCAGTACCTGTATTTCAAAGGGCCGGCCTTGTCACACTCTGTGTCACGCTGAATATCCCCGAGAACTACGTTAAGGGTACATATGTCTGTGGAGTGCTCAGCCACTTGCACATTAATTTCACGAGCAGGCTGTTCCGTTGATCGTATCAGCTGGGACCTTCGTCGTCGTAACCGACGGAGTGCTCCTGCTCTGGGAGGTGCAATGGCCCAGTGGTTAGGACAGTGGGCTCACGGTAATAGGATCGCGGTTTCGATTCCCAAACCGGGCGTTGTGGGTGTCTGTTGAGAGAAAGTCCTTCTACAAACTATCAGATATTATACCTACCGTACTGCTGTTGGAAATATTTCTGCTGATGTCAGATAAACACCATCAAATGATGCCGTTGCGCCTAACTTCCCAAGGACAGCTAATATCAGTGGAAACCAAAAGTTTCCTGAAAAGAAAAATGTATAGTGTGAAAATAAGAACGCTTAATTTTTGTATTATAACTTTTGCATGTCACATTCCTCTGCAACGTAAACTGTTCAATAAACGGAGGAGGCGAATTAGCTTGAAGACTAGTAGAAACAATGTATATGCACTAAAACAGTAAACAATCAAACAGAGAATTATATAATGATATTAGCCAATGACATTCATTCGTATGTATGCTTAACATTTATTTATTTAACAATGACCAGTTACAAATATTTGATGTAACAAAATTCTTACCTTTTGGTACAAAGTTTGAGACAATACAGTTAATTCCACCAAATACCATGAAGAAACAAAGCGGCTTACGATGTCCAAACCATTTAAAGGTTATACATCCAAGAATATTAGCTGGAATTTCTACTGCTGACATCACCAAGAAGTTTATATAGCGATTGCCAGACATATCAACAGAATTTAGTGTCACGCCGAAGTAAATCATACTGTTGACCAACCTGTAAAAAGATAAAAGGAGTACGTTTAGAATATTGCTTACTAAACGCAACAGTAACATCCACCCCTAGGGGTCAGCCACACTTAAGTGGCAATATACTACACTTTATCGTGCAGTTACTGTTAATACTTCATTTAGAGAATTAACATTGCTTGTTTTCACCTTTTCAATATCAGTGAAGAATTTCACTGGAAAAGAAGATATAAATTTGCCAGGTTTTTGTCTCTCTCACCAAGGTCATCAGCTGTCGAACGCCGACGAAGGGAAATAACCCTGAAATCCGGATACGTTCGTGCTGCTGATCGAGGTGAGAGGGATAACTTCCCTTGGCAAACAGGACACAGTCGTGTGTCGATAAGCCAGCTGGAGGAGATGTCCTCCTGGGGCTAAAAGCAACAGTAACATCCACCCCTAGGGGTCAGCCACACTTAAGTGGCAATATACTACACTTTATCGTGCAGTTACTGTTAATACTTCATTTAGAGAATTAACATTGCTTATATATATATATATATATATATATATATATATATAGCTTGTCATCAAGGTATTGGTATGGTTGAAAATATGAAAAAGCAAGATTTTGGGAGAGGGGAAGTCGATTACATCGATCCCAGAGTTCAAACTCGTACTTGTTTTTTGGGTGAAGAAAGGATGGGAGGCCAAGTCGACTTCGGCGGAATTTGAACTCCGAACGTAAAGACCGAATGCATTCCGTAAGCATTTTGTCCGCCGCACTAACGACTCTACCAGCTCGTTACCTTACTTAGTATAGGATATATTGATTTCTAATTTCACATCGACCCCAGTGTTCAACTGGTACTTATTTTATTGATCCAAAAAGGATGTAAGATCGACTTTAGTGGATTTGAACTAAGAATGAAAAGACAGACGAAACGCCGCTAAGCATTTTGTTTTGTATGCTAACGATCCCGCCAACTCGTCGCATTAAGAATGAAAGGAAAATTCGAACTCGACGGAATTTGAACTCAGAACGTAAAGACGGATGAAACGCCGCTAAACTCGCCGCCTACTGAGCATAGAACATATTGATAAATATTTATTATTTAATCTTGAACATGATAAAAGATTTACCAGTTAAACCAAATATTCACAGAAATCATCGCTCTTCGAGGTTTCTTTAACAAATCAATTGCTGTGTACGTCTTATGTATTTTCTTACTTCCAAGATTTATATTTTCGACAACTTCGGTCTGCAATTTGGATTCCCTTTCTGTTTGAAGTTTCTGAATAAGTTTTACCGCAATCTCAGCACTTTTCTTATTTGTTCTAGCTATCTTCTCAAATGCCTTTTCAGCTTTTGTAAATCTCCCTTTATTAAGAAGCCATCTTGGAGATTCAGGAAGGTATCTGCCAAATAAGATCATTGATAGACAGTGAGATAACGTTGAAATGTTTTAGAAGTGAAAAATGAAATTATGCAATAATAAATTTGAACTGATAATAGTTTCATGCAATTTAGGCTCAAACAAAGTAATTTAATTAGTACAGAAATGTGGATCTATAACTTGGTAGCTTGTAGGTTTACTGTCTCTCTGTGCTGTAAAGGGATTCCTGGAAAAAAAATTACACCTTGCCTGGAATTAATTTTCCTATCTATGGGAAACTGGAAAAGATTCCTGGGGGACTGCTTCACATTTTGGGACATAAATAAGGAGGATCTTACACGATTCCTTAAATTAATAAAGAACACGTATGAATCGATCCGGTTCACATTGTAAATGAATGGAATTTTATTATTATTATTATTATTATTTTCTCATTAGCAGATCGGGAAAAGAAAGCCTAGCGGAATTTTGTCCGTTTTCCCGTTCTGAGTTCAAATTCAGTCGACTTTGCCTTTCGTTCTTCGGGGCCGATAAAATATGTACTATTTAAGCACTGAAGTGGACGTAATCGATATACCACCCCCCTCCACGAAACTTCTAGTCTTGTTCCAAACTTTGAAGTCCATATCTAGAATTTCTCTTCGTCCCGTTTCGAAAATATTGGAATAATTTTGACAAGATGAAAAGTGCTACACAATTGAAAACCAAAATTTGTTGCACGCTCTGCGATAAATATGCATAGAAAATAATAATGAGCAGTCAAAGTTCACTACAACATCTCTTTATATTATGATGTGATGCACGTATATACACTCATATACGTGTATGCATCTATCAATCTCCCTCTCTTATATATGTCATGTATGCATACATGTGTGTGTTTGCGATGAGGTGTTAGTATGAGGACAACTTTAATATCTGTTCAGATTTTCGTTACAGAATGCACAACTTTACTTACTTAAATGCTACAATGAAAATTAAAATATGTGGAATAATTGTAGCGTATAACAGATGTTGCCATTTAGGAAATACATATGCCACACCAGCGAGAATCATTGCTCCAAGACCATAGGTTCCATGCATGAGGTAATTCAAACGCGATCTGTAGTTTTGGGTGACACATTCTTGCACTGTAATATAGAAAAAGGCATCAAGCTAAAACGTCTTAATATAATATATTACAAATACAAATAGGGGCTTCAATTTTTGTCACAAGGCCAGCAATTTTAGGGGAAGGGGACGCGTTGATTGCATTAATCCCAATGTTCACCTGGTTTTTATTTTATCGACACCGAAAGGATGAAAGGCAAAGTCGGCCTCGGCGGAATTTGAACTCAGTTTTCAACCATCGGTTCAATCAAAGTTACACTTCACCAGAATTTGCAGCGTTTGATTACGCAAAAGATAATGAAATCTTTGCAATGAGATGTATCTATTGCATATCTTTTAGAGTAATTACTGTAATTCGTTACAATTACGAGTTACATTTATCTGCATTCTCAGTTCAAATCGTACCATATACTTACCAGTTTGTGCCACAATAAATATTGGACTATTTTTGCTCTATCGTTATATGCTGACCAAGCAATTTTTAATCGTCTTCCTCAGAATATCCATGTTATTGGTTGTTGAAGATTGTTCTGTACAATACTACTAATTATTCGCGAATCCAGCTACTATTGTCATTCTGTCAATTCTAACAGTATCTATATATTTGTCTATGAGTTCTATCTAGTTCGACCATGCAATCCACTAATTTGAGGTTGGGGTAATTGAGATGAAAAACGTTGTAATTGAGATAAAAAAAACGCCGACCATATAATCTACCTACTTACCGACCTCACAAATTCCCTACTTAGATACGCTCTAGTTTATGGGACCGGCTGTTTCATTTATGCAGTGGAACATTAGCAAATTGCTACAATAGTTGAAGAAGATTATACAGATTTTCACTGCTTTCCGTTTGGTTAACCACACACAATCCGAGCATGACTCTAAAATACGATTCCTGTAACTTAAAAACACTAACGACCAAAGCGTTTCCCTTTTTCTCTGCTGGTGAATTGATTTTTGTTTTATTTGTTCAACTGGTCTCTGTGAAAAAATTTGCTATGCTCCAGTTTCCACGAATTCCTACTCCTAATCGGACAAAATATCAGTTGAAGCAGGCGAATTTATTCATGTTTGTGCATTTTGAGTCGTTTTTGTTTTTGTAGTTTTCTTGTTCTGGGAAAAAAGCGCAAATGAGATACCTCCTGTTTCTAAAGTGGTGAAAGAAATCTCCCACTTTGGTATAAGTTTTGTTTCTTCTAGAAAAACTGCTATTACTTCTGTTGCGGTGTTGGTATTTTAAATCAACAAACAAGGCCGGATTTGGATACAAATATTATAGAAAAACAATCAACCATCGTTTGTAAACGAGCGTCTTCAAGTTGTATAATCCTCATGATAAACTCGTAATACTAAAGCAAGCAGCAGATGAATTCATCAGAGAAATGTATATGAAATAGAGATTAGTAACATACAACAGAATAACCTTCAACAGGTAAAAATTAAGAACGATATCCTGTTAGATACAGTCACAGAAATAATAAGAGAATTCAACCAAACACAGATATCTGGGAAGTGTACAATATACAAATTAAAGAAAATATTACATAATAAAGGACATATTTGATGCTCCTACAATATGAAATATTCGTGGGCTGAGTGTCATTGATCATAGATATATTTTATAATTAGGGCTGACCATAGGCTACAAAGCAATCAATTACACATTAAAAACAAGCGACCGCAACAAGATATAACAGACTATCATACAAGCACATTTCTACACACTAAAAAAAAAAATGATAGAGCATACACCACAGAAGCCCAAATTATGATGCAACAAAGACATGCATGTAAGTGTTAAAAATCAAAAGTTGGTATCTATAGAATTTTCAAATACTTACAGATGGTGAATAAAATTAGATACGTGCCAGCAACTCCGAAACCTTCAAGAATGTAGATAACGAAAAAGACTATAATATTTGGTGAGTATATTTTAATTAAACCGCACAATATGCTGAGTGCATTCGCGACACAGAACATCTTAAATCGGCCAAATCTGCCAAAAATAAAATTATAGTGACGAATTATTGTTTCAGGGTTTTTAAAAAAAAATTTATTATTTAAAATTCTGTTAGAAATCGAATTCCTTACATGCCACTTCATAAAACACCCAGTTTTCTCTCTCTGGCCTTCTCTCCATCTCTTTCACTCTCTCTCTCGCTCTCTTCTCTCTCTCGCTCTCTTCTCTCTCTCGCTCTCTTCTCTCTCTCGCTCTCTTCTCTCTCTCGCTCGCTTGTTCGATTGCTTTTCGTTGTCGCTCTCTCACTTTTATCTCTCATCACACACACACACACACACACACACATCTGTATATGTGTATATACGAGGGTTGTGCCGAAAACAATGCAAAAGTGGGTATAGAGATACAAGGAGGGTGGTGAGAGGAATTTCGGGTATTTTTAGTGAAATTTTCTACAAATAACTTAGATGTACAGGTTATGATTTGGCTGGAATTTAATGTGAAAGAAATTCAGCGAAATGGAGCAGATAGATATTTCACTCATTTCGACTTTGTTTTCTCATATATTTTGATGATTTAGACTTCAGTTATGTTGAAAAATTATGTCTTAACAGCATTTCTTTCGGATTTATCATCTGAGTTCAAATTCCGCCGAGGTCGACTTTACCTTTCATCTTTTAGGGACCAATAAATAAGTACCAGTGAAGCAACAGGTTCGTTGGCATTTTCTCATATTGACGGAATGTCAAAACCCAAGGTTAGCAGAGTTGAAAAGGGAAGTCATCCAGTTGACAACAGAAACTTGACAAGCGTCTCTTAAATATAACTAACTTCAAGCATAGATAGTCGGTGTTGTTCGTTGACTTAATGAGTGTGTGCGTGTGTGTGTTTTGTTTTCTTTTTGGCGATAGTTCAAAAATGGAAATTTTGACCTCAAAGACGCACCTCGTTCTGGCCATCCAGTTGAGTTCGATTAAGATCGATTAAACCAACTTTTGCACGAAAATTCTCGTCAAACGACAAGGAAACTGGCAGAGAAAATGGAATGCACCCATGCTGCTATAGAAAAGTATCTTTACTCGATGGGAAAGGTTCAGAAGTATGGAGCATGGGTTCCGCATGCTTTATGTGACTACAACAAAAATCAACGAGCCACAATCTCCGCTGGTTTGCTTGCTCGTCACCGCTCAACTCATGGACACAAGCAACGATTTCTTTACTGAATCATTACTGGCAACGAAAAATGGTGCCTGTACATCAATATGAAGCAGCGTAAAGAATGGCTTAGCCCCGGAAAACAAGCGACATCGCGCGTGAAACAAGATCTTCATCCGCGTAAAACGATGTTGTGCGCATGGTAGGTCTGGGAAGGGATTATCTATTACGAATTGCTTTAACGGAACCAAACGGTCAACGCAGAACTCTGTGTTCAACAGATGGAATGACTCAACACGGGAATCCAATTACATTGGCCCTAGTGCTGAACTTGTACTTATTTTATCGATCTGAAAAGGATGAAATATGAAGTGGTTCTCGGTGGAATTTGAGCTCAGGACGAAAGGACAGACGAAAGGACAGACGAAAGGACAGACGAAATGCCGCGAAGTATTTTGCACGGCTTGCTAACGATTTTTGCCTGTTCGCCACCTTAATAATTATTATAATGATATTAGCATTTTGAATTGATCATTATATTGTTAGTAAAATGTAAGATTTGAACTTCAAAATCAGTTATTTAGTTAAAGATATATTTACAGCTATTGGATGCCATACTGACCCACAATCT
Organism: Octopus bimaculoides; assembly: GCF_046866305.1. Taxonomy (NCBI): domain Eukaryota; kingdom Metazoa; phylum Mollusca; class Cephalopoda; order Octopoda; family Octopodidae; genus Octopus; species Octopus bimaculoides. The sequence goes on from NC_142940.1 coordinate 62,306,802, forward strand.
GACTTGCAATCTAGTTAAATGTTCACAAACCATACATCTATCATTGTTCAGACAATACACATAGTGCACCTGGTTGGCGTCTTGTCAGTGTATTTATTACTCGACGTCCGTCATATAATTATATTTATAAGGACTTTATACAGTTTCTGTCAACTTTTTAATTGTAAATTTGTTAGATATTTCATTATTACATTAAAAAGTTATCACTAGCGTGGCTAGAGTGTGTGCCGCCCGGGCTACATTTTCGTTTGCCGCCTCTGGATCCCACGAAAGACACATTGTCAACAGCTATAGCCTACGACAGGATGAAAAGTGCTGCCTCCTTAAAAATGCCGCCCGGGGCGGACCGCCCCTATTTCCATCAGCCCCTTGCTACGCTAGTGACTGTTATAGTGTTGTTGGAATTCCATTTTATTATAACCAGCGTTCTTAGAGAAAGTAAAGATTATATACTTACGAGTCTGAGAGTGTACCAAAAAGTATATTTCCAACAAGAAATCCTGCAAACATTGCTGACACCGCAATATTTTTCAACCATTCCCTTTCGCAAGCCAAATCAAACTGAAGAAAATCAAAACGACATTTTAAATAGCGCTAATTGTTAAAAGTGTGTGTGTGTGTGTGTGTGTGTGTGTGTGTGTGTGTGTGTGTGTGTGTGTATCTCTGTGAGTGTTTGTGTGCATGTGTGTGTGTGTGTTTGTGTGTGTATGTGTCTGTGTGTGTGTGTGCGATTATTAGTCACAGAAGCAGTTTTAATACTAAAAGTTAATACTTATCCACACTTATAAGCGGATGTCACAGCATACTGCGACCATTACCACGAGGGAAATTCTCATATTGGCTTTCGGTGTATATAAGCACTCTTGTTTATATCGATAGCGGGGAGATAAATCCTCCCCCAATACCACCGCTGAGACTAGCACATCACGTTATTTCAACCTCCTCTAGTATTATCAACGGTGGATGCCCAGACGCTGGAGGTAGCAGTGATACCTCTGCTAGCGATACGTATAGAATCTCAAATAGGCACTGGTGCTGCTAAAAGACCATTGGGCATATTAAAAATAATTCTAACGCAGCATCTACTATCAAATGAGGATAAATATTAATTTCTGGTATTAATATTGCTTCTGTCGCTCCTAATTATTTCACTGTTTTCTCCAGCGTCCAGGCATCTACGATTTACAACGCCAGGAAGGCAGAAATTACGTGATCTGGCAGTCACGGCGATGGCGATGTAAACGAGAGTGAGCCGAAAGCCAATATGAGAGTTTCTTTCATGGTAACTATCGCAGTATCCTGTGTTCTAATGCATTCACTTTTAAGCGGGGATACCTTGTATGTATGCATGTATGTATGCATGTATGTATGTATGCATGTATGTATGCATGTATGTATGTATGTATGTATG